>NW_027371024.1:0-31304 GCF_046119375.1 Phyllobates terribilis | reverse complement strand
AGGGAGTGACGCGCTTAAGGGAACCAAGTGAAAGGAAGGGAACCAAGCGCAAAAAAGAGGAAAGATATCTTTAAGCTTCTATAAGAGGAAGATAGATTTATCAGAGATCTCCTAGATCTGTAATTTAGGTTGTTAGAGCTACTTCGTTATATTGGATATTCAGTTAAGATTTGTTATTTATTTATTGTTTTTATCTAGCTTTTTGTAGGTTAGTTCCTGCCGATTATACCTTTAGTATAAATAGATTAGATTATTATTTTTAGAAATGTTGTTCATTCTAAGAGGTTATCATTTATTTCTTTAGGGTTTAGCAATATCAAGGGAGTTTAGAGACGAACTAAGAACTGTGTTTTCACCTTGAAGTTGTAAGCCCTAGTAGAATAATAAAGGAAATCGTTTTGGTAATCATTGTTCTTAAAGGTCTTAATTTTACTCCGCACAAAAGATATAATCTTTAGTTAGATAAAGGTACGCAAATCGCACGATCCACACATTTCTCCTCCTTCCTCCTACCTTAGAACAAGAACGACTTTTTCATACAAACATAATTACAATAGTTCAATTTTTTTTACGTAGTAAAAATGATAATGTGGATAATTTACTACAGTTCTATAAACAACTGTAGTGTTTTAATGTCGTTTTTGCTCAGTTCATAGTGAACCGTCATAATAAGTTGACAACTACAGTGTATTTTTTTTAAATATGTAAAATTATTATGCTTGTAAGTGAACCATAATGTTTATTTCCCTATTTTACAACGAAGTCTCAAACCGTGCTAAAAAGACGTAGCTTTTTTACTACTTTCGTAAAAAAATAAGATATTAACTACTTTGTCTAGTATGTTTTCCTTCCTTAGTTCAGATCGATCTAGAGAAACTATGAGCCCTAGTCTCTACTCTTTAGTTATTCTCCCTACAGATTCATTTAGTAATACAAATCCTAGAAGGTTAGTCGCAAGGCTTATGAAGTGATTTTTTCATGAATGTGTTCTTATTTTAGAGTTCTAGCCCTACCAGCAATCACAAAATGAAGGCAATGCTTTCTCGGGGTGGCGATCTCTCTAACGAAGTTGCGAAGAAGAATCACGTATTTTTGTTCCAATCTCATACGACTTAGAAGAATCAAAATAGTCGGAGATGTAGTTATAGAAGTATATATGTGGGATAAGACGGAGGAGTTATTCAAGGAGAGCCTTAGATGTTGAGGCTGAATGAGGAAGAGACTGTGTTTAAAGTCAAGATACTTGCAAGGAAATCCAGTTAGCAATACTGACTTGAATCCACTAATAACCAGTTTTTTGAGATAGAGCTGGAATGTGCTAGCTAAATCTTTCTGCTTAATTTTATGATAAAAAACTGAAGTATTTCATTTCTTTTTTGTGTTTTAAAGCTACCAAGTATAGTTCGAGGAGTTCTAGGTGTAGCTTGAACACAAGCGGGCCAACCTATGACCACTGAGAGTCTAGCTTAAGATCTAGAGGGGAAAGCTGAATCTCGCCAAGACGTAATAAGAGTTGAAGTGAAGAATACAAAAAAACGGAAGGTCTAGCTTTAAGTGAGCGAGTTTTGTTGTAAACCTAGAGGATCGCGCTTCAGAAGAAGAGAGAGAAGATACAAGTACTTGAAGTAAAGCGTGTCCACGGGTGTAATTGTAGGCGTGTGCTTAGAGGATTTGGTCCAAGGAGGAAAGGCCGTTGAAGCTACAACTTAAGGGGAATGGAAACAACTAGAGGTTGTTAGGATTTCTATTTTTGGATAGCAGATGTACGAGGATTGCCAAGCTGGACAAATCAAGAGAAGTGTTGAAGGCATGGATTGCTAATGTGGAAGCTAGAAGATCAAGCTGAATAAGCACATAGCGATATGGAGCGTTGATGCATTTCAAGAGTGACGATGATCACACGAATCGCTGAGGTGGTTGTCTTCAATGAAGCGCAAGTATAGAATTGCTAGCTTAGGGATGTAAGTTAGAATTGCTATATAAGGCGTGCATAGGAGTGTTGTTAGGTACGAGTTTGAGCGTCACGAGCTGATGAGAGAGCAAAGCGATTAAGGTACAGAGAAAGCTAGAGGAAAGCTACATAGAGTTTAAGTCGACGTGAGCAAAGCTATATCCTAAAACACTTGGGGATCTTGACAAAGAGAGATTACTTGTACCATATACACGATACTTGTATTTTGAGAGAGAGTTGGCACAAAGGTAGGAGTAGTTTAAGTGTGTAATTGTTCTTAATATAATACAATTTGGTGGTGAGTTTCATACTGGACTTATTAGAAGTCAAGGGTTCTCATGTTGGTAAATCTTTGCACAAACCAAACATCTTTAATTCAAATTAAATGTGCTTAATTGTATCTAATCTCTATTTCATAATCTATCTCTATAATTTCTACAGATATTTGAGTTTAACGAGATATTATACAAGATAGATCATCGATCCTTTTGTAAGTACTACAAAATTGCTAATCCAACACTATGAGATTGTTTGCGTGTTTTCTGCTTTATGAACTTATAGTGAATGAAGTAGAGGTCTCGTATGAAGTGTTTAAGACATTGAGCAGTTCAATAATTGACAACGTATCATTCACAAGGTGCATTCTTACTAAATTCATCAACCACTTGATGATTACTAGGGCTTTAGCTCTCAAGATTTAACCTATATTGACTTATGTTTGGAAAGTAATTCTATGTTTACCGTTATTGTTTCATATGATGAGTTTCAACTTTCACTTTAGGAACAACAAGAAAATAAATATGTCCGCAAAGTGCAAACCGGGTAATTTATATATAGTTGTGCTTGTACAAGTTTCTTAGAGAAAGCTTTGAACACATAAAAGCTTCTTCACTCTTTTGAAGACTTGAGACTTGTCCGACAACCAGATTCGCTGCTTTAGCCTCCTCTGCTCTTTTGTTAGTAGACTGCAATATGCATTCCACCCCCTTCTGAAAGGCATCCGAACAAACCTTAATAGTATGGTATGTTTAATTATTATAAATCATCACTAGTAAATAAAAGAGTTTATGCGGCGGTTAGAAACCGTTACCTAAAGTCTATTAACCGCTACATAGGTCTATTGTAGCTGTTTTCAACTACATCTATTGGCGTTACCTAAAACCCTAATGTGGCGGTTTTGGAACTTATTGTAGCGGTTTTCAAAATATAGTAACTATCACATTAGCTTTTCGAAAGCATAAAAAACAGGCTATTATAGCGGCTATGTAGTTTTGAGTTCTTGTGCCTAATTTAGCGGTTTTTTACAAAAATCTTCCAAGAAGCATGCGGTTTTATTATATAATTTAGCTCATTATATATATAATTAACGTGTATAATACTATAACACTCTATATATACAATAAAATGTATTTTTCATTAACATTAAAACTATTCTACATGATTGTAGAATCATGTACCACATATATATTAAACTATCACATTAGCTAATTCCAAACAGTGTATCACAATGATCATATACTACATAGTTAACTTTCACAATTAACCGGTCGACAAGTGTATCATAAAGATCACATGCACAAGTGTCAAAATGCAATTTTTCATCCTGATTACAAAATGACTTTTCTACTACCAGTCATAGGTCTCAATAGGTCCAAAATAATTTTGTCCATCAGCCACCGAAACTGTGTACGTATAGCTTTAAAATAATCCATCAACCACCAGCATAGAACAAATCAGCACATTTACATTTATATAAGAATGAAAAGAAAGAAAATAAGAATAGAATATACAAGATAAGAAAGCACCTTAGTAATTAATGTTAAGCAAGTTCGAAGAATAATAATACCTTTCTTCTGAATGACTATGGTTTGATGATCCATCAATTTTATCATCATTTTCACCAGATAGGTTTTCTTTACTTCCTTGAAAGCATGGAAAATTCAAATCAACTCCTGGATTAGCTTCTCGTATCTTTGAGATCACATCAGCAATTTTTTTAACATGACATCCATATCTTTCTCCAACTTCCTTGTGATGCTTTTAAGAGGATTGGGGGTAACATACATACATTGTTGGGATCCTTCTTCTCTAAAGTAGCTTTTGTAACACCACGTTAGAAAAGACGCACACGTCCACAATTCTCCTTCTTTGTGATAACAACATTATATGCATCACTCTTGGCACTTCCATCATCCAATTATTCAAGTTTCTTCAATTTTTCCTAATCAAATTATTCCAAGTTAAAAGAATATGCAAAATCCATTTGGAAAAAATAAAATTTGGATGTAATTCTCATAATTCCAAGTAAACTATAATAAAAAAAACCTATGCAAATCAACCTATAACAAATAGCATGATTACAAGAAAATTCTAATAAAATAGTGAAGAAATCACACATACGACTATTACTATTCCATTTATAATGGGTACCATTTATTTCATTTATAATGGTGATTTAAGCCCACTAAGAAATAGTAACAACTTTCACAATTGCTTTCAACATCGGAATACCAATGTGGCACCAAACAGAAACATGACAACCAAAAAACAGAAAACAGAATATTTTAGCTTATGAAATCAGTAACAACTTATGAAATCTAAAAGCTTATGACATCAGTAACAACTTATGAAATCTAATTCAACATTAGTCTATTTAAATCCTTATTTCAGCTTCAAAACATGAAAATTTCACAAACATGACACCAACTCGCAACAAAAATATGACATCAACTAACAACAAAAAAACAAAAGATAAAGAATGAAGAAAGAGTGCCAATAAAACCATAACACCAACTAAAACAAAAAAATAGAAGGAAAAAAACAATCACAACAAACAGAATTTGACAGCAACTCGCAACCATAAAAACAGAGAAACAAAAGATAAAGGATGGAAAAAGAGTAAACTCCAATTCTTCACTATCATTATATAGGAAAACCAATTTCAATCTCAAACGAGCATTATATGTTAAAGCTTACAATGAAAGCAACTCGCAAATAAGTGAACCTTATAATTTATTGTCTATATTCTCAAGTTTAACTTGTACTAAACCTGCAAACATGCCAAAAATCATAGAATTTGAACTTGTATGAAACATGACTACTATATCGTCTATATTCTCAATTCAAACATATATGAATTATTACTTAAATGAAAATCAAACATAATTAGGAAAATAAATCAAACCTATAGCAATATCTATTGTATTACCATTATTGAACCCACAAATCAAACTTAATGAAATGGAAATAATAGGAGTTATTAATTACTTACCTTAGGACTTAGACACAAAACCGAATCAGCAAACACACCAGTTGTATTGGGGACGAATTGAGAGTGGAGTGCATGTGGGGAACTGAAGGCACCAGTAGGAGAAGACGCCAGTCACAACAAACCACAAAACAAGCATCAACCTTAAATCATGTCACATCTTAACTTCAAAAATCAACTCATTTTCCGTATAAAATATTACAGTATTTGACTTAAGTTTCCTCTTAAACCCCATATAAACAAGGATTATTTTGCAACTATATGGCTTCTTTCAAACATGAAAAATATTACAGTATTTGACTGAAGTCTCCAAGCTATCTAGCTACCTTTACATTATTTGTAAAAGTTATGGGCACAGACAGAAACTATGCCACATTTATGTCTTGTACAAATACTAATATACTAATGGCATACTAATGCAGAAAAAATGAGAATATGGAACCAAAGAGAGCCCTTTGCAAACATAAATAATCAAAATACCTTTACAGTATTTGAAAAAGCTAGCCAGCTACTTTTATTGATGCAGCAAAGAAATGGTGGCCTAGAAATGGTGGCCTATTGATGCAGCAAAGAAAAAACGAACATCAACTTGAAAATCAACAAAAAATGTACCATTAGGTGACACAACCGAGAACATGGAACCAGTCAGAGACGAATTGATGGTGTTGGCGGCGACACTGGGAACCAGTCGCCACACCAGCTGAAACGCATCAAATGACACCAAGGAACCAGCTGAGACACTAGTAAGAGACGCAAAAAATGACACCATCCGGTGACACGCAAACATGTAAGGAATTCTGAGTCGAAGACGCTAGCCGGAGACACCAATTGGAGAAGCAAGCCAAGTAGACGTCGGAGGAGACATGACGGTGAGGGATGAAGACGAGGTTGCGAAGTTTCTGAATTACAATTTTGATAGGAGCTTATTGTATGGTGTTAACTAGCGACTATTAGCTTAAGATTAGTGGTGCTTAGGTGCTTGTTGAGTGGTATTCCCGGAATCCGGTATGGTGTTCATTTATGGATTTGCGGGATGCTCATAAGCGGTATTTTGTGGTCTTATTACGGAGATCCCGTTTGTACTTACTTTTAGTACATTTGAGACGGAGCTAGAGAGAAAGATACCATACCTACACCCATGGAGAAGCCTAGAGTCGAAGCCGAGCTGCCTCGAAGCTTATAGAAGACCGAAGACCAGTTCGAGAGAAGGCCTCACGACCGAGAGGAGGTGTCACGACCGAGAGGAGGTGTCACGACCGAGAACAAGCTGCAGAGAAGATGTCTCGACCGAGACCCAGAAGTCACGATCGAGACTTAGCCTCAGTAGACATGTCTCGACCGAGACCCTAAAGTCGTGATTGAGACTCACGCCGACTCTGAGAACTGGGGCCAAATCGCGATCGAGACCCAAAAGTCTTGATCGAGACCGCGGATACGGACCGGCCTAATTGCAGATTTAAGTCCGAGATTTGATTTGTTTTTCCCTATTTTATTATTTCTTTTTAGTTATTTTATTTCCCTTTCACTAGATACTAAATAAACCCTTAGATATTAGGTTAGATTAGACCTTTGTTCAATTTCACAACTCATCCTTAGAAATTCAGCAGCCAAGAAGAAATTCCACCTATGTGCCACTTTCACCTTCACCCCTGATTAGTTTCATCCATAATTATGTATTGCTTTCAATTGGCTATGTTTGGCTAAGATCCTACTAGTTCACTCTTAGGTTGAAGCCATTATTCTAGGATATGTTTGTGGGAATTCTTATGTTTATGTTCTAATAATAATTTCAGCATTGTTTTATGATCTCTTGTGCTTTATTGTCTATTGATTGATCTTGATTTGATCTAGGTGTACAACTAGGTTGATTATTATTCATTCAATGCTAGGCTTGATAATTCGATTAGAAAAGTCTTGTCTTTTAGGTAGCAATCTGAATTAGCATAGACTATTTGTGAGTGCTTATTTTGTAGAGATTATAAACCTATGTCGAGTATCGGTGATTTTCCAATGGTATTGCATAGGCCTACTTATCTTTGATCTTTATGTTGTTGAGCTTTTGAACCTTAGGATTGTTTTGGTTATTTCTTACAACAAGGGTTTCTAGGACTATTTGGACTAGTTGCTATTTACGAACAAAGAGTAGGACAACTGGATTAGATAATTAAGAATATAGGATTAAGAGAATTCAATGATCAACTTTCCATAAGAATAATGCCCTGATACTAAAAGAGTGAGCTTTCCATCATAATAGTTTACAAATCCAACAATTACCGTTTTAATATTGCTAGTTTAGATTACAACATACGAAACCCCCCTAGTTACTACTAGGTAACACAATAGAAATAAGCTACCGTTGTGGCTCTCTTGGGATTCGACTCCGACTTACCACTTTACTAGTGGATTGTTTAGTTGGATTATCTTTGATAGGAACAGCGACCGTTTTACGCCTATCAAATTTTGGCGCCGTTGCCGGGGAGCCAACTATTATAGTTTGTTTCTTTTTGTGTTACTTTGGTGTGGACCTATCTTATGGTCCACACTCGCGCTACTAATTCAGATTTGCTTGATTTCATTCCAGAGATAGAGCGGACACATCTACGCAATCTGCGACAATCCCAGCAAAATCTAGTGACCGGATCAATGGCGGCCAGAATGTTGCGAGAGCTTACAGACCCAGATCTAACGCAACAACATCTAGGAGTGATGCTGCCTGCCCTGAATGCCGGCATCACCTTTGAGTTAATGACCGGTTTCATCAACCTGTTGCCGAAGTTCCATGGCTTGATTGGGGAGGACCCGATTATGCATATAAGTGAGTTCCACGACATCTGCAGCTGCAGTAGGCCGAACAACGTCACCGACGAGCAGATAAAGATGAGAGCCTTCGGTCTAACATTGAAGGACAGCGCACGTCAATGGTATTACTTGCTACCACCTGGAAGTATCGACACTTGGGAGAAACTACACAAAGCTTTCCTGAGTAAGTATATCCCGTTCAAGAAGGCGGTCGCGTTGAAAAGAGCTATTGCGATGGTGGAACAGCAGGACGCTGAGACGTTGTATGACTACGTAGAAAGGTTCGCGAGACTGTGTGCGAGCTTCCCATTTCATGGGTTTAAGGAGAAAGACTTGGTGACCCACCTATACAATGGGTTACTTGATAATGAAAGGAGGTTAGTTGACGTTGCGTGTAATGGGAGTGTGATGAATTTAACTCCCGCCAAAGCTAGAGCCCGAATTAATGAGATTGTTGAGGGAACGAGAAGTTTTGGGAGGACGTACACGAGGAAAGTAGTAAACATTGCGGATTTCGGAGAGCCCGGATGGAAGAGTGAGATAGCCGAATTGAAAAGTATGATCAAGAATATCGCCATTGGAAACCAACAACCAGCGAGACTTTGTGGGATCTGCGAATATGACAACCATCACACCGACGCATGCTCGCAACTACAGGACCCAACCATCACTGAGGTGCATGTTATGGGAGGTTTTGGACCTCCTAGACCCCGATGGAACGAACAAGCTGGTGGACAAAATCAACAACAGTATCGATATTCAAACAACTATAACCGAGTCCCATACCAACCTAAACCCCAAGAGCCATCTATGGAGGAAATGCTTAGATCGTTGAGCAAGCATTTCGTCGACCATGCTCAAACTACCGAATCCAGCATCAAAAATCTCGAAAAGCAATTTGGGCAATTGGACAAGGCTGTCTCCAACCTTACAAAACAAAACTCGAAAAACCTCCCCGCCCAAACTGAGAGAAATCCGAGGGAGAACATCAGCGCTGTGCAACTAAGGAGGCGGACGGAAACTCGAAGGGAAGGGAGAAGAAGAGGTGCTGTAGAAAGAGGCCGAACAGATGTCTCGACCGAGACAAGAGGGTCTCGACCGCGACTTGGCCCAGTTGACGAGTCTCGATCGCGACATGCATGTCTCGACCGAGATGACAGTCGAGTTTTCGAAACTTTGAACGAAAAAACTATCGACTACGACTCAACATCTCGATCGCGATCTGGTCACAGTTTACCTGAAGCCTCAACTTCTCGACCGCGACTAGTGGATCTCGACCGCGACTCTACTGCAGTGTAAGTTGAAGACGAGTATGAAGACAGAGGTGACTTTAAGCTACGACAAGAGAACTATGTGCCTAACTTTCCTCCGTTATACTCCGAAAAAAACACCTGCACCCTTCCCAGAAGCCTTGAGGGACACACGCAGACCTGCGAATGACAAAGAACTCTTCGAAACATTCAGTAAGTGTGAGGTAAATATTCTTTGCTAAACCTTGTTAAAAGTATTCCTCCGTATGCTAAGTTCTTGAAGGAGCTCTGCACCGTCAAGAGGAACCAAAAGTTGAAAGGTAAGCAAAAGGTACAAGTGAGTGAAAGAGTGTCCGTAGCCATTATGCAAAAGATAGCAAAGAAGTGCCTCAGACCCGGGGATGGTTAGTATCCCCTGTATTATCGGTGAGAAGAGGATTAATAAGGCCATGCTAGATCTAGGGGCTTCTATTAATGCCATGCCATTCTCTTTATATAAATTGCTAGGATTAGGACCTTTGTCTGATACAGGGATTATGATCCAGCTAGCCGACAGGTCAACGGTTCACCCGAAAGGGATAGTCGAGGATGTGTTGGTAATTTGATATTTCCAGCTGATTTTTATGTACTAGAGATGGAGCATGATAAGCAAGTTGCGCCTATCCTCCTGGGTAGACCCTTCATGAAAACAGCCAATACTAAGATAGATTATGCAAGTGGGGTGCTGACACTTGATTTTGATGGAGATGTAGTTCGTTTAAATATATTTGAGGCTATGAAACAACCTACGAATGATAATTCTGTTTTTAACTTAGATGTAATTGACCCTATTGTTCAGGAAGTTTTGATGTATGTGGGATTGATTCACTTAAATCAGTCATAGAAAATAGCATTGTAAGCTCAACTGAGCATGATATGATACTACCTGCTGATGTGCATGAGGTTCTAGCTGAGTTTGATGCTCCAGGTACCCTTTTGGCCTGTGGGCCCGCGTTACTAACATTTTCGAGCGAGAAACCGCTCCCTTCTATTGTGCAGGCACCCACCATTAAGCTACAAGAGCTACCTCCACATATGAAGTATGCATTTCTCGGCCAAGGAGATACGTTGCCGGTCATCATCTCAAGTGCTCTCGGGAAAGAACGGGAAGAGAAGCTAGTGGAGGTCTTGAAAAGCAACATCACAGCGTTAGGATGGTCCATTGCCGACATCAAGGGAATAAGCCCATCCACATGCATGCACAGGATCTTAATGGACAAAGGAGTTAAGCCAAGCCGACAACCTCACCGGTGATTAAACCCTCCCATGATGGAGGTGGTAAAGAAAGAGGTGCTGAAATTGTTATCGGCCGACATGATTTACCCGATTTCAGATAGCCGGTGGGTCAGCCCAACGCATGTCGTTAAAAAGAAAGGATGGATCACTATAGTGGAGAACGAGGATGGTGAGAAAGTGCCACAAAGAACGCAGAATGGATGGCGTGTTTGCATCGACTACCGCAAGCTGAACGCGGTAATCAGTAAGGACCACTTCCCTCTCCCTTTCATTGATCAACTGCTCGAACGTCTTGCAGGTCACGCCTCCTATTGTTTTCTTGATGGATACTTGGGGTACTTCCAAGTGGCAATAGCGCCGGAAGACCAAGAGAAGACTACTTTCACATGTCCTTTCGGCACGTTTGCATACCGCAGAATGTCGTTCGGACTTTGTAACGCACCAGGTACATTCCAAAGATGTATGGTAAGCATCTTCTCCGAGTATATTGAGAACTTCATTGAGGTATTTATGGATGACTTTACAGTCGATGGTGATTCGTTTGAGGCATGTTTGAATAACTTGACACTTGTACTACAAAGATGCGTAGAAACTAATTTGGTGTTAAATTCAGAAAAGTGTCATTTTATGGTTAATCACGGGATTGTGTTGGGTCATATTGTATCTGCTAAAGGAATTGAGGTTGATAAGGCGAAGATTGACGTAATTCAGTCCTTATCTTATCCTACTAATGTGCACGAAGTTCGTTCTTTTCTTGGACATGCAGGCTTTTATCGCAGGTTTATAAAAGACTTCTCCAAGATCTCGACACCATTATGTAAGTTGCTGAAGAAGGAGGTGGATTTTGTATTTACCGACAAATGTAAGCTTGCGTTCAACACCTTAAAGTCGCACCTCACTGTCGCACCTATCATCAAAGCGCCGGATTGGTCCCTACCATTCGAGATTATGTGCGATGCTAGTGATTATGTTGTAGGAGTTGTTTTGGGCCAGAAAGTGGGGCGAGCAATGCACGTTATTTACTACGCGTCAATGACGCTGAGCGGTGCCCAAAAGAACTACTCCACCACCGAAAAGGAGTTGCTAGCCGTAGTCTACGCCCTAGACAAATTCAGACAATATTTACTCGGTGTCAAAGTAATCATCCCACCGATCACGCAGCTATCCGTTACCTCATGACTAAGAAGGAATCGAAACCTAGACTCATCCGGTGGGTTTTATTGTTAAGCAAATTCGATGTGGAGATTTGGGATAAGAAGGGTTCCGAGAACTCCGTGGAGGACCATCTTAGCCGGATAGTTCATGATGGCGGTGAAGAGGCAAGACCGTGGCTGGGTGAATTTCCGGACGAGTCCCAATGCCGAATTGATATCCTTTACACACAGGAACTGCCAGTGTCTTGACCGCGACTAAATCTCTCGACCGAAATGACGGCCCTTCATACGAAATCGGAAATTACTGAAACGAAATCTTGATCGCGACCTGAGAATCTCGACCGCAACTTGGGCCCAGTTGATAAGTCTCGATCGCAACCCGACGTTCACAACCGCGAGTTGGTCCCAGTTTATAAGTCATGACCGCGACATGTAGCTCTCGACCGCGACTTGCCCTCAGAATCGTTTAGGTCCGCCTCTGAAGCTTAATTTCTTACTCTTCGCTCACTCAAGCCGTGGTACTCACACATAGTGAACTACCTAGTTCGAGAAGAATTTCCTCCTACATGCACCAAAGCTCAATGTGACAAAATCAAAAGCGAGGCCAAATACTATGTGTGGGATGATCCTTACTTATGGAAGCATTGCGTGGATAAGGTAATCCGACGGTATCTCCCGGATAATGAGGTACAGTCTGTCCACTCTTTCTGTCATTCTTACGCATGTGGGGGGCATTATGGACCCAATAAGACTGCTAGGAAGGTGCTTGACACAGGTTTCTTTTGGCCACACATCTTCCGAGATGCTTATGCTTTTTGTCAATCTTGTGATAGGTGCCAGAGGGTTGGGAAAATATCCCGAAGGAATGAAATGCCGCAAACACCGTTAGTCTTTTGCAAGATCTTCGATATTTAGGAGGTAGACTTTATGGGACCATTTCCTATCTCGTTCGGGAATCTATATATATTATTAGCGGTGGACTATGTCTCCAAATGGGTGGAGGCAAAAGCCACCAAGACTGATGATTCGAAAGTAGTTGCAGGTTTCCTTAAAGAGAACATTTTTGCTAGATTCGGAATTCCAAAGGCCCTTATCAACGATCAGGGCACTCACTTCAAAAATAAGGCGGTCAGCGCCCTACTCAAGAAATATGGAGTAACCCAGCGAATCTCTACAGCATACCACCCGCAGAGCAATGGCCAAGCCGAGGTCTCAAATCGGAAAATCAAGGGGGTGCTGGAAAAGACAGTTGCTCCAAATAGAAAGGATTGGAGCCTCCTCATCGATGACTAACTATGGGCCTATCGCACTGCATACAAAACGCCCATTGGGATGTCCCCATACCGCCTTGTGTTCGGAAAGGGATGTCATTTGCTAGTGGAGCTCCAGCATAAAGCATGGTGGGCGGTTCAGAAATGTAATATGGAGATAAACAAGGCTGGAGAGCACCGGAAGCTGCAGCTGCATGAGTTAGAGGAGATACACCGAGAAGCATACGAAAACGCGATGATATATAAGGAGAAAACTAAGGCGTGGCATGACAAGCATATACTGCGCAAGACCTTCAATGTAGGAGATAAGGTACTACTCTACAACTCGCGTCTTCAACTCTTCCCAGGTAAGCTGCGGTCTAGATGGAGCGGGCCCTTTGTGATAGCCCGTGTCTTTCCCCATGGGGCGGTGGAGCTTTTCGACAAGGATAACCATAACACTTTCAAAGTGAACGTTCAGCGGCTAAAACCTTATCATGCAAGTTTCTCCAACGAGGTAATTGAAGAGGTGGCTCTTGAGGAGCCCGGTACAGACAATTGAGGAGCTAGATTACGTCGTGCCGCGACGTTAACTAAGGCGATGATCGGGAGGCAACCCGAGGGAGTTTTACTAACGTTAATCCCATTAGTTTGTTTTGTTTTTAGGAACACCCGCGGAGCCAGCAGGTAGGAAGCCATTGGAGGAGTAAAACCGACACATCCACCCGAAACTGCCCATGTCGCGATCCTGACTAATGTATCACGATCGAGATATTGCCTCAGTAGAGATTTCGTGATCGCGACCACTGCATCTCGACCGCGGCACAGCACCCACCTTCGCTCAGATCGGACGACGACGACGATGGTAGATTGTGGTACCTTCTCCCTCTTCCCTTTTTATGATGTCCTCTTTTGCTGCATTGAGGACAATGTGTTGTTCAAGTGTGGGGAGAGGAGTTGACGTACCGAGGAGGTCTATGATGCTGTTTTTGGTTTTCTCTTGCTATTTCTGCTGACTTTCTTTATATCTTTTTAGAGTCTCTGCTGAACTGTTTTAGTTGGTTTTCGATCGAGTCTATACCAGGATTTATGTTGCTTCAACTTTTGCATCGTTTTTTTATTTTTTTTTAAAGAAAAAATCAGAAAAACCCATGGAGAGTAAAAAAGGAATGGATCGAAAAGGGGGGCTCCAACAAAAAAAATCAGAAAAAATAAAAAAATAAAAACAATAAAAACCAGGAAGTAAGAATTAAATAAAAAGGAAAAGGTTGGTGCCTGAAAAATAAAAAGAAAAGAAAAAGTTCTACCACTTAGATTTTGGTGAAAACCCGAAAGGGCGCCGAATTTACTTTGTTTTGTGATTGATTTTATTGATTGCATATCTATTGGCGTCGGAGATATAAGAAGGGAGTTGAAGGATGTCTCGGATTCTAGGATTCATCAAGGAGGGATAAGGAGTTAGTTTTGGCCTTTTATCTCTTTATTATGAGTTTATTATTATCCACAACTTGCATGCTTACCATTCCACTAGTTCATTAGTTTTGCTACATATTATTGGCAGTTGTGTTAGATTCTAGGACTAGATTTCTAGTTCTTGGAGCTTGATGCATATTGTGTGGTTGTACTATGCAGATTTTTGAATTAGGATTGGTGGTTGTGATTTATGGATTTATTACATTATCTAGTGGTTTAGGACATTACTCTAAGAGGAGAAATAAGAAGTGTATAAGCGAGTGGGAGACTCGATTCTATCTTTTTATGTTATTATTATGTACCCTTACCCTTAGAGGAGATTAGGAATTCCACATGTGCTTAAACGCACACCACTTGGTTCGATTTTACTATTGTATTGGAGTGGTGATATATGAAGTGGAGAAATAAGGAGGGTTTTGGGTAGGACATCTCGGAGACATAAGGAGATAGATCGGAGTTAGGTTAGTGCTCGATACAATTGGAGTTTGAAGTATAGTCGCTAGCAAACTTTCTCTACACTTACTGTAGACCTTTGTGCTTTTAAAGAGGAGTGAGCTTTATTTTGCTTACTCGAGGACGAGCAAGGTTTAAGTGTGGGGAGGTTTGATAGGAGCTTATTGTATGGTGTTAACTAGCAACAATTAGCTTAGGATTAGTGGTGTTTAGGTGCTTATTGAGTGGTATTCCCGGAATCCGGTATGGTGTTCGTTTATGGATTTGCGGGATGCTCATAAGCGGTATTTTGTGGTCTTATTACGGAGTTCCCGGTTTGTACTCACTTTTACTACATTTGGGACGGAGCTAGAGAGAAGGATTCCACACCTACACCCATGGAGAAGCCTAGAGGCAAAGCCGAGATGCCTCGAAGCTTATAGAAGACCGAAGACCAGTTCGAGAGAAGGCCTCACGACCGAGAGGAGGTGTCACGACCGAGAACAAGCTGCAGAGAAGATGTCTCGACCGAGACCCAGAAGTCGCGATCGAGACTTAGCCTCAGTAGACATGTCTCGACCGAGACCCTAAAGTCGCGATCGAGACTCACGCCGACTCTGAGAATTGGGGCCAAATCGCGATCGAGACCTAAAAGTCTCGATCGAGACCGCGGATACGGACCGGCCCAATTGCAGATTTAAGTCCGAGATTTGATTTGTTTTTCCCTATTTTATTATTTCTTTTTAGTTATTTTATTTCCCTTTCGCTAGATACTATATAAACCCTTAGATATTAGGTTAGATTAGACCTTTGTTCAATTTCACAACTCATCCTTAGAAATTCAGCAGCCAAGAAGAAATTCCACCTATGTGCCACTTTCACCTTCACCCCTGATTAGTTTCATCCATAATTATGTATTGCTTTCAATTGGCTATGTTTGGCTAAGATCCTACTAGTTCACTCTTAGGTTGAAGCCATTATTCTAGGATATGTTTGTGGGAATTCTTATGTTTATGTTCTAATAATAATTTCAGCATTGTTTTATGATCTCTTGTACTTTATTGTCTATTGATTGATCTTGATTTGATCTAGGTGTACAACTAGGTTGATTATTATTCATTCATAATGCTAGGCTTGATAATTCGATTTGAAAAGTCTTGTCTTTTAGGTAGCAATCAGAATTAGCATAGACTATTTGTGAGTGCTTATTTTGTAGAGATTATAAACCTATGTCGAGTATCGGTGATTTGCCAATGGTATTGCATAGGCCTACTTATCTTTGATTTTTATGCTGTTGCGCTTTTGAACCTTAGGATTTCTTTGGTTATTGCTTACAACAAGGTTTTCTAGGACTATTTAGACTAGTTGCTATTTACGAACAAAGAGTAGGACAACTGGATTAGATAATTAAGAATATAGGATTAAGAGAATTCAATGATCAACTTTCCATAAGAATAATGCGCTGATACTAAAAGAGTGAGCTTTCCATCAAAATAGTTTACAAATCCAACAATTACCGTTTTAATATTGCTAGTTTAGATTACAACTTACAAAACCCCCCTAGTTACTACTAGGTAACACAATAGAAATAAGCTATCGTTGTGGCTCTCTTGGGATTCGACTCCGACTTACCACTTTACTAGTGGATTGTTTAGTTGGATTGTCTTTGATAGGAACAGCGACCGTTTTACGCCTGTCAGATTTGCTGAATTCGAGAAATAGAGGAGTTAATTTGGGGATTTTGTTTTAACTATAAACCTAGATTTATGGTACTAGTATATTTTGTTATCCCAATATGATAGATAGGTAAAATAGTCCAGCAAAAGAGCATTGCTATGATAAGTTGAAGAGGTCGTGGGTTCAAACTGAGAGTATGGCAATGTTTTTTTTAAACAAAAAAAACAGCTTTAATATTGCAATCCATCCGCTATAGAAGTTTCAAAATCCAAAACCGCTATCATCGCTTCAAATATTGCGTTACATTAGATCCAGAAAACCGCCGCCTAAGTTTATAAATTCTTCTTCGACCTTTATACAATGAAATCGCCACTAAAACGCCACATGAGATATAACTGCTACATAAACCGCCACATAAGATAAAACCGCTTCTACCAACCGCTGCATAAAGTCAGAAATGTAGTATGTAGAAAATAAATTTTACCTACATAAAATTTGATTATATTTATTTAATCCGGTAAATTAAGATTCAAAATAAGTTCTTAAAATAACAAAATAAGATGCTTTGAGTTCGAAAGATGTCAACTATTTAAAAAAGAATACTATGGAACTATGCACATAATAGTAGGACAAAAAAGTTTAAACGTAAAAACATTTCATAAAAAATATGTTTGGTATGTATATGATAAATAATGATGGATAAAGATGACAATCCAAATAATCATATATATGATTTGTAATTTTTGTAAAATAGCAAAATTTATCAATATGTATGAAATGAAATTGATAAAATGTGAAAAAATATCAATTATCTGATAATGATGCAGCCCTATTGATATAGACATATATTAAAATTACTAAAATAATAGCTCTCAATCAAAACAATCTTAATACTAAAATCAAGTTATAAAAAATCTATATATATATAAGTTAGGGAGCAAAAAACACTAAATTATCACCTCAAGTAATTTAGAGATGTTAAAGAGATCGGGTTGTATCGTTCGGATTTGAGTTGAATCGAGGTCCGGTCGATCAGTCAAAATTTTCTTCAAGTTAGAACATATTGGATTAGGATCAGATTATGCCATGTCTGGATAGCACAAACATATCGATATTATCAAAATAGTTTCTCTATACCATTGTTAGCATCAGATACTATTATCGTTGAATCCGTGTTAAGCATGATGAAAGAGTGTTAGTCAATGGGAAAAAAACTCTTTTACGTGATAATGTGTTCAATATAAATATTTCTACATCAACATGCAAAATTGTACTCTTAGTGTTAACTTGCAACAATATGTATATATTGTTGCAACATGAACTCTAACAAAAAGAACATAATAAGATTCTAATATATATTGTTCAACCATCAACATATCGGAAATCTATCGTAGCTTTAATGCAACCTACATCATTGATGGAATCCGAAACTTCGTATGATTGCCATGCCTTTGCAATCATGATAGCTATAAGGGAAAGCCTTAATTCAATCAAGATTCAAGAGTGTAAAACTCTAGTCATAATTATCTAAGAATCTCAGAAAGATACATATTTAGTGTTGAGAGCAAGGATCTAAAAATATTAGTACTACAAACGAATAAAAGACAATATATAAACACATATATACCCTCTTATATGCCTTCAACAACATTAATCTCTTTCACCCGCATCCAAAAAGGTCAATAAAAATTTAGTAAAAGACAACAAAAAAACATGACTATACAAACAATGATACAAACAATGATAACTTGCAACAAGGTGTAATCAGCTATAATAAGACATAGAGAAATATATACAGAGATGAACCTATTAAAAATAATATAATAAGATTTTTGCGTATAGAGAGGGTTAATCGGGTGCGGACTAACTTTTCTGTACAGATTGTGCGGATTATGGTAGTGCACCAGTAAATTATTGGATAGTGCATCAGTGCCCTACTAGAAAGTGCACTAGTGCACTACTGCAGAGTGCACCTGGTAGTTCACTACTTTAGAGTGCACCAGTAGTGTACTGAGGAGTGCGCTGATAATGTATTGAGGAGTGTCCTAGTGCACTACTGGGGAGTGCACCTTAGTACACCGAGGAGTGCACCAGTACCCTATTGAAGAGTGCACCAGTAGTGCACTGAAAGAGTGCACCAGTACTTGGTAGTGTATTGAGAGTGCACCAATAATATGCTGAAAAGTGCACCAGTTGTGATAGCCCGCACAGTCCGCAGCGAAAATTAGTCCGCACCGGAAACGTCTTATATATATATGTATATGTATTGTCCAACCATCAATATTTCACATATCTATCACAACTACAATGCAACCTACATCATTCATAGAATACAAAACTTCAGATGATTTTCATGCCTTTGGTTGTTATTAACAGTTTGGAGTGGAAGTGGGATACACCTTGGGAGATTTACATGGTTATAGAAGAAATATGTAACTTGCTTAAGGCTTTTGATAAAGTGGGGATCAATCATTTCAACAGAGAACCTAACCAAGCTGCGGATTTCTTGTCCAGGAATCTGATTCCGTGTGATATTGCTTTAGATTTTATCAATGGCTCTAGATTGATTAAGATAGGGATCTTTGACCCTTTGTTTAAGGAACTTCTTGTGACCATCAGTAAGGATGAGTTAGGTTGTACCTTTTCCTGAAAGACAACCTAGTTTTGAATTATGTACAAACACAGATAGTGATGGCGTGGAGGAATTTTAGCTTTAGTTTGTTTAGGGTTTTATTTGTTTTGATTCATTGGGCTTGTTAGGTTGTTTCAATTAGCTTTATTTTGGAGTTTTAGGGTTAGGCCCATTAGTGTGGCTATATAAGTAGATGCATATTTTCAGTTTTAAACAAACAAGTTTTAGATAATAAATTTATAGAGAGAGAGTGTTTTGTTTTTGCTCGTTTAATTGAATTGTTTTGGTGTGATCCAATTTGATTTGATTTTGAGTTTGTTGTATATAGTGCATTCTGAATGCTTCGTTTACTACTACAATGTTGCGTAAATGCAACAGATATTTGCATTGGTCGTGGATAATGCATCGGATGGATAAGAAGCTTCTAATTGTTTGTTCCAACATCAATCAATTCAAGAAGAACCTATTATCATCCATCAAAACTATTATAGTTAATAATCAGTGGAGAAGTACTGCAAACATAAAAAAAAAGTTGAAAACACTTTTCTGAACGATAGATCAGGAACAAAGACAACAAACCAACCTTTTAGGGTTTTAATTTTGTTTGGTCGATTTTGGAACAAAATTTTAACACAAGATATTAGAGATGCAAGGACATCTTCATATAGTGCATTAGATCACATAAATAGAGCACTCTCTGTTAATTTTTGTGTTAATGGAAATCAAGTTGTCTATGTAGAGAGAGCAAGGCCTTCTATTTCTCCCATGGATATTGGCTATTAAAGTGAGCCGCATCCTCAAGACCTTCATTTGTCAATACATTAATACATAAAATTTAGGTTCATAATCAAGCATATGTACAAAAACTAAAATCTACTTGTCAAGTGACAGGCATATATTGTAGGCTTGCTAGGAATTCAGAATTAAAAATGTAGAGATAAAGAATTCAACTGAATTGGCTCAGAATGAACATAATTTACGTAAAAAGTAAACACTTCATTGCTATTTCTATATGTGCAAGCTAGATAGATAATGCAAGTATTAAAATCTAACATCAACTAATATTCTAATTGAATAACATGGGAAGGATAACAAAACCAACAATATTAGAGGCGAAGCAGTCAAATTGAATAACAATAGTAATCAGATATGAGGAAGAATGAGAAGTTATGAACAGTTCTTTTGGATAGAAATATGACAACATATTGCAGAATGTCAATAAGTACATCCACTCATAGCATACATGATTAAATTAGCAGGAACTAGAATTTCATAGTAGTAGAGGAATGAAATCAAGACTTCTTCATGTTGTGTAGATAGTATACTTAGTAAAACTTAAATCGTGAAAAACTCCAAATATTAGCTAATTTTTTATTCTCCAAGCTGGAATATTAGCTAGTCATCTCTTTCGAAGTAAACCCCTTTAGATGGCCCTCAACGTTCTCCATCTCCTCCAAAACCCTATCGTTATTTCCCTTCCCTTTTAGCTTAGACGATTTAACAAATTGGAGACACCATTGAACTCCTCCTTACACTTGACATAGATCAATACACCAACAGACGTTGTACTAGTGGCAAAGTTTGACTCGGTTTTGAATCGGAGGCCGTTAGGGGGTTAATGATCCAAGATCAAAGAACGGGAGATTGGGTGTGTGATTAATGATGGTTGTGTTCAGGGAGGTGTGGAAGAGGAAGCTTGGATCGGAATTATGTAGGCATCTAGTCTTGGATTTGATCGGGGAAGTTGGGGCTTTATCAGGTTTGTGAATTTGTCGATCTAGCTCAACTTTGATTTTGAGGGGCGCTAGAAAAATTATAAGTGCTATAATAAATTCCCACTTTTCCCAAAAACTAAATTTTTCAAGCCGCTGCCTCACATACAATAAACTGTTGCATATGACTTCTTGTAAGAAAACCGCTGCACAAATCGCAACTTTAGACAAAACAACTAGAAAAACGTTGCAAAAGCTGCTGGAACAGGAAAACCGTTGCTCAAAACCATTACTTGAGGATTCGATTCGTATCTTAATCTAATCTTATATACAATAAATTTAAGTCAATGGTTCATTTATTATCTAAAAGTCAAACTATTTTTTTTTACTTATGTACTTCTATTAACTCAAATTAGCACATGTTTTACCGGTTATACCCTCTCATTTAATACTTATTTTATCTATTATACCCTCCCACAAATATAGTAAAGCCAAATAGTCGTTCTTCTTATGCGAATTACCTCTTATAGTCTTATATATTTTTCCAATATTTAGTGAAACGCATTTACACATGTCATCATTCATTCCTTTGTTACAATCCTTCGACTTCCTCCTGCATTTATTCTGTCATTACATAACTTAACGAATTCCTCACACACTTAATCCGGTGTTAAAGAACTTAACAACTTCATCATACAATGGCTAATTAATCTATAAATACCTCTAAAATGGTTGTTCGATGGCTAATTCAAATGGTTCATTCAAGAGCTCAATTCAGCTGCTCAAGTCATAGCCTCGATCTTCTGCTAATCTTTTACTTGTTGTTAAATTTGCATTCTTTCATTGAACAGATTATTATTTTCTATGCTTCTCCTACTTTTAAAGATGCTAAATTTTCAATTTTATTATGCAACAATATAAATAGACGTTTACAATGATGCATATATCGTTAGTTCGAGAACAACGCCCGTTATTTTAATATCAGATATATTCCAATCCAATTCTAGTAGAGATCAATTAGCACAACCCAGAAATAATCAAATTTTATGTGACTTGTTATTCATTTAGTCATACACTTAACAAATATATTGGTAAGTTTCAAGAGATTCAAGCTTTTATTTATATTATCAAAAATATACTCATCTGAATCCTGCTTAAACATAGAAGAAAAAATATTGCCTACATCATAACTCCAATACAGATAAAAAAACTCTCTCTTATTGTAATCAAATACTTTGTACAATGAGTTAAAAAATACAAATCAATTACAACACTTTAAGAAACTCTTATAATCACTCCAACTTAGGATCTCTAGTAGCCCTCTCAATCTTCCTGCTTAACATCTCCATGACAAGAGTAAAAAGAAACGGGGATAACGGATCCCCTTGTCTTAATCCTTTTCTTCCCGGAAAATGGCCCTTTACCTCTCCATTAATGAGGATAGAGAACATCGGTGGGGAAACGCAAGCCATAATCCATCTGATCAAAAGCTCAGGAAAGTTACGGTATCTCAAACGCAAGCCATAATCCTCTCCCTATATACAAAGTTATTCACCATCTTCCTTTTAAGGACTGAATTACAGCCCCTAACATTCCACGTACTAAACTTTACCCTAACCATTAGTGACATGTGTTAGGCTGCTACAACCTTCACCACCCCTCTGAAGGATTGAGAATTGGTTTGGGGAGGTTACACCTAATGTACCAGTGCATGTCCCAGCACCTTTCCCTAACCCTCCATGTTCAGTATTCAGTCCTTTCTGTTTCCTTCCCCCACAACCCTTTAATAGCTGCAGATTCTGTACCTACTCCATCTCTCAAATCAGTCTGCTCTTGAGCTGTAGGAACATTTTCTCCCTCTTCTGTCTTAGCCACCCATACCTTACTCCCTCCTTTTGAAGCAATACCACTCAAATTCTTGTTCAACACCATCCATACTTATGCCCAAAGACTTTACAATTGTGACAAAATCCCGGCAACCATAAGAAATCCTATCAAATCGACTTTGTAATCTCATCCAAACAAATTGGTTCTCCTATCATACTTCCAACTAATCCAAACATATGATTAGAGTGGAAAATCGGATCAATGTTCGGTAGATTCACCCAAATTGGCAGCTTTTCAAAAGAAGACCACTCCATAGCAACCCCCAACATCCATTCTTTCAACAGCAAAGGTCATTTCCCATTAATTAACCAGAAATCCTGCTTGAAAATTTTGTCCTTATCTTCCACTGAATGAAATCTCACCACCCACACTCCACTCTCCTTGAGCATGATCTTAGCATTATCAATTTTCCATACCGAATTCACATATTTAACAAAAGAGGAGTACGAGATCCTCTCACCTATGACAACGCCGAAGATCGTCACCTTCCATTCCTCCTCTTGTTTACTCACACCTTCCTTTGAGAATTTCATAATCTTCTTATTAATCCCTGGCGTAAAACACCAGCTTCGCAAGGGAATTAAAACCTATGTTAAGCTCACCTTCCTCATGCACCATACATTTCTCAGCAGCTCTCAGTTCATCTTCATTTTCCAGATCCTCGCTCTCCTCAGTAACGTGCATCGCATCAACTCTCGATTCCACTATATCAACTTCAGTGCTAACCTTTTCCACAGCCGAAAGCATTGGCGTAACCACAACCTCCACAATGAGCGCAAGAGCACTTCCAGTACCTTTTCCCTTCCCTCCATTCTTTCCAAATCCTTGACCTCCCATTTTAATTTGGTTCCTAGTCAACGCTCCAACACCCGGCGAACCCGCCGGTGCCATAATCACACCGGGAAAAGCGACGCAAACCAGTAAAAACCTAAGAGAATCCGAAAAACCCCACCAGAAACCAAAAATTTACCCACAACTATTATTATCCATCTCCACGGATAATTTTTCTACTCAACTTTCCAACTAACTCAACCACAACAATAAAAACTATATTTATTCATAACTTTTATAATGTGACTGTCAATTCAATAAATTTTTATTTTTTACTTTCTTATAATTATAACATAACTACAATATAACAATTCAATATAATAATTATATTAAACATAAAATCTGGAAATTCATTTAAAAAATTAAAATACCAATTTAACATTACATTAATGAAGTTCAACCATGAACAACTAAAAATAAATATTACAATACTTGGAAATTGATTCAACAAAGTGACACGTGTAACTCATCTTTAATATTAGATTTGTTTCATAAATTGTGCAATCTAGTTGAGTATTTTATAATAATAAAATTGAGAATAAAATAACTCGTTTGGATCTATTTGGCTAAAATAAATAATAAATGGAGAAATAAAAGTAGATTTTTTAAATGTGTTAGATAAATCAATATTGGTCTCATTCAATAGAAAAATTATTTTTATAAATTTTGATATAAATTGTATAATTTTTTATTTATATAATAACATATAATTAAAATATAAAACTAAAAAATATATATATAACCAATAGGGGGTGACAAGTGTCACCACCCTATTGGTTGGGTGCACTCAGCATCTGGGCGACCTCGGTGGTCGCCGGTGGGGGTTGGGTCGACCAGCTTGGTCACTCAGCCCTCCTTTTATTATTTTTTTGAATTTTTCTTGGTGGGCCCCACAGACCTTGGCCCACCGACCGGATGCTGATATTTGTGGTCTTAGATCACTAGTAGTTACGATTCTGCTAGGGAGTGCTTTTTAGGTGTATGACACTCTATTCTTACCTCATATATTTTTGGGGTTTTAAAATCAAAAAGAAATATGATATTAGTTAATAGACTGAAAATTAGTACAATGTTTTATACTCATAGGGGGCAATTTTATTTTATTTTAAAAATTGATTTTATAAATATAAAAAAGCAACAAAAAAAGTTGACTGGGGCACTAGACCGCAATGGTCCTAGTCTGGCTACGCCACTGACCACCGGTAATAGTTATAAAACACTTGTATACTATGCATTTAATAAAGTTTGTTCGGTAAGAGATATATCCTAATATAATCTATCATATAAGAAACTAAAACACGAATAAGAAAATATATATACGTAAAATAACGTATATCAAATCATTCTTTGAAAATCATAATTTTCACACGGTAGTATATATCAAATCAAGATACGTATATTAATTTGCAATGTCAATGATGAGAAATATATATTTCAAAAACATGAAAAACTTATACATTATACCAAAGCCCGTGTGAAGCACTTTCGCACGGGGCATCCAAATACTAATGCAATTTATTAGTCTTCCTTTTTACTCAATTCAATAAATTATAGTTAATTAGTGACAGATACTCTTGGTTTTCTAAGATGTCATGTGGTCTTGCATATATGTAGCTTAGGAGTCACAAAAATTGCATTGTTACCATGCCTCAGTTAGTTGTATTCATGTCCTTATTATTGAATCAATTCGAATTATGGTACCATGTTAGCTATCTAAATGATCTAAGATGGTTGTGTGTTTTTTTTGGTTTAAAGAGAAACGGAGTCTCCTTACGCGTTAATTGAAAGAAGTGGGCTACAACAAAACCAAACAGGGTGTAGCCCGTCCCCTAATGTCCTCATCCAGCAATCCCAGAACAGACTTTGAGGCTGAATCCAAAATACAGACACCGGTTGGTTAATTAGTACCTGTTGAGAAGCGGTTTTTTTGTACATTGTTAACTACAACATCATACTGTGTGTAATATGTGTATGATGACATGCATTTTTGTAACTAGTTTAAGGATATGAATCTAAGAGTTTGATATTAGTTATGTGCAGAGGATACATATCATTGGAGTATGTCTTATTGGGTTGATTAACATGTAGAGTTGATCCTTATAGCTTTGGGTTATTAAGCTAGAAATAGTGTTTGGCGAAGTAACATGGATTTTGTACAAGATAACTTGTTGGTTGCTTAACATGTTCAACACTTGCTCCATGGTGGATCTGGTTTCAGGAAGACAAGACACGCAAGCCAGCTCAATAGGAAGCATGTGGACACTCTCCTCTTCGAGGTTGGGGTGCCTCAGGAGGAGGAAGTTGAAGTTGTACACATGCTTCCTTGTCTCTATCATGTCATACACGCCTATCCAAGTCTCGTGTCAGGAAAGACGTTGGAGGATTAGATATTGATGTGGATTAACTTGGGAATATCTTCTATGGTTGCTATAGCTTCAGCCTGAATAGAAGAAGAAGAGTGTATTTTGTTATGAGTAATATGTATAGTATTTCCACATGCTATCTCGAATGATGTTTCCAATATAGGCATTACCATTTGGATAGAAAGAAGCATCAAAATTAATTTTAAACCACCCCTGGGGTGGTTGTATCCAGTGAGAGATGTTTTTCCTCCTCTTCAAAGTAGTCGAAATCTTGTTCATGAGATTTTGCTTACAAGCTAAGTTAAAATCTTTTGTCGATATCCAAGAATCAAAATGAATAAAAGCTATGTCCATAGGGGAAGTTTGAGTCTGATTGTTGTTAAAAAAAATCTATTCCTATCCCTCCATAATTCATACCAAAGAAAATACATAACTTCCATATTCTTGTTGTTAGTAATGAAATAATCAAAATCCTCAGGAAAATTATTTGTATGAATACAGTTTATATTCTGACCAGTTCATCGTTGTAAAATTCGCATCATATTTTTAGTAATGGGGCAATCAAAGAAAAAATGAGAGGTTGTTTCTATGGGCTCATTGCAAGGTGTACAATAATTCGGGACTCTATTAAAATATCTATTTAATCTTTCCGTAGTAGGAATGCAATCAGATAAGGCTTTTCAAAGGAAATTTTTAATTTCCGGGGGATAACTAAGGTTCCACTTTTTGTACTGAATTCACCTGAACTTGACAAGCTCCAAACCAATTTGTCTTCTATGTTAACAGCCGGTATATAAATTTTAATAATTTGGTTGACTATATTAATTAGCAAGTAAGTAGCTAGTTTTATAGGATCCCATATTCTAGTGGTCGTGACGAATTCTGAGACTTTCAAATTATGATCATGAATTATGGGGTTGAAATAGTTTTTAATATTGATGTTGGGAATTCAATTGTCCTTCCAAAAATGAATGGTATTTCCGTTACCTAGGACCCAAAAAAGACCATTTTTGAATTTATCTCGTAAATGTAAAAGTCTGCAAAATTGCCAGGAGTATTTCGATTTTTTATTGTAATGTAAAATATTTCTGTCTTAAGATATTTTCAGTAATAACTTTGACCCAAATATTGTTCTCGTCATTAACTATTCATGTCCTTATTACTGAATCAATTCGAATTATGGTACCATCACTAGTAAATAAAAGAGTTTATGCAGCGGTTAGAAACCGCTACCTAAAGTCTAATAACTGTTGCATTAGGTCTATTGTAGCGTTTTTCAAGCGCTACATCTGATAGCATTGCCTAAGACTCTAATGCGGCGGTTTATAATCTATTGTAGCGGTTTTCAAAATATAGTAAAACTGTCACATTAGTTTTTCGAAAGCATGAAAAAATAGGCTTTTGTAGTGGTTATGTAGTTTTGAGTTTTTGTACCTAATGTAGCATTTTTTTTAAAAATCTTCTAAGAAGCATGCGGTTTTATTATATAATTTAGCTCATTATATATACAATTAACGTGTATAATACTATAACACTCTATATACACAATAAAATATATTTTTCATTAACATTAAAACTATTCTACATGATTGTAGGATCATGTACCACATATATATTAAACTATCACATTAGCTAATTCCAAATAGTGTATCACAACAATCATATACTACATATTTAACTTCCACAATTAACCGATCGACAAGTATATCATAAAGATCACATGCACAAGTGTCAAAATGCAATTTTTCATCCTAGTAACAAAATGACTTTTCTACTACCACTCCTAGGTCTCAATAGTTCCAAAATAATTTGTCCATCAACCACCAAAATTGTGGCTTCAAAAAAATCTATCAACCACCAACATAGAACAAATCAGCACACCTACATTTATATAAGAATGAAAAGAAAGAGAATAAGAATAGAATATACAAGATAAGAAAGCACCTTAGTAATTAATGTTAAGCAAGTTCGAAGAATAATAATACCTTTCTTCTGAATGACCATGGTTTGTTGATCCATCATCATTTTCACCAGATAGGTTTTCTTTACTTTCCTGAAAGCATGGAAAATTCAAATCAACTCCTAGATTAGCTTCTCGTATCTTTGAGATCAAATCAACAAAAAAAATTTATAACATGACATCCATATCTTTCTCCAACTTCCTTGTGAAGCTTTCTAACAGGATTGGGGGTAACATACATACATTGTTGGGATCCTTCTTCTCTAAAGTAGATTTTGTAACACCACGTACACGTCCACAATGCTCCTTCTTTGTGATAACAACATAATATGCATCACTCTTGGCACTTCCATTATCTAATTATTCAAGTTTCTTCAAGTTCTCCTAATCAAATTATTCCAAGTTAAAAGAATATGCAAAACCCACTTGAAAAAAAGTAAATTCGGATGTAATCATAATTCCAAGTAAACTATGATTAAAAAAACTATGCAAATCAACCTATAACAAATAGCATGATTACAAGAAAATTCTAATGAAATAAAGAAGAAAATTCCAAATTAACAAGCATCATACATACAACTGCTTCTATTCCGTTTATAATGGACACCATTTATAATGGGTACCATTTATTCCATTTATAATGGTGATTTAAGCCCACTGAAAAATACTAACAACCTGCACAATTTCTTTCAACATCGAAATACCAACGTGGCACCAAACAGAACAGAAACATGACAACCAAAAAACAGAAAACAGAATATTTTAGCTTATGAAATCAGTAACAACGTATGAAATCTAAAGGCTTATGAAATTAGTAACAACTTATGAAATCTAATTCAACATTAGTCTATTTAAATCCTTATTTTAGCTTCAAAAAACATAACAATTGCACAAACATGACACCAACTCGCAACAAAAAACATAACATCAACTAACAACCAAAACACAAAAGATAAAGAATGAAGAAAGAGTGCCAATAAAACCAGAATACCAACTAAAACAGAGAAATAGAAGGAAAAAAACAATCACAACAAACAGAATTTGACAGCAACTCGCAACCATAAAAACAGAGAAACAGAAGATAAAGGATGGAAAAAGAGTAAACTTCAATTCTTCACGATCATTATATAGGAAAACCAATTTCAGTCTCAAACGAGCATTATATGTTAAAGCTTACAATGACAACAACTCGCAAATAAGTGAAGCTTATAATGTATTGTCTATATTCTCAAGTTCAACTTGTACTAAAACTGCAAACATGCCAAAAACCATAGGATTTGAACTTGTATTAAACATGACTACTATATCGTCTATATTCTCAAATCAAACATATATGAATTACTTAAATGAAAATCAAACATAATTAGGCAAATGAATCAAACCTATAGCAATATTTATTGTATTACCATTATTGAACCCACAAATCAAAATTAATGAAATGGAAATAATAGGAGTTATTAATTACTTACCTTAGCACTTAGACACAAACCGAATCAGCAAACACACCAGTTGTATTAGGGACGAATTGAGGGTGGAGTGCGTGTGGGGAACTGAAGACACCAGTAGGAGAAGACACCAGTCACCACAAACCACATAACAAGCATCAATCTTAAATCATATCACATCTTAACTTCAAAAATCAACTCATTTTTTGTATAAAATATTACAGTATTTGACTTAAGTCTCCTCTTAAACCCCATATAAACAAGGATTATTTTTGCAACTATATGGCTTCTTTCAAACATGAAAAATATTATAGTATTTGACTTAAGTCTCCAATCTAGCTAGCTACCTTTACATTATTTGAAAAAGTTATGGGCACAGATGGTAACTATGCCACATTTATGTCTTGTACAAATACTAATATACTAATGGACTACTAATGCAGAAAAAAATGAGAACATGGAACCAAAGTGAGCCCTTTGCAAACACAAAATAATCAAAATACCTTTACAGTATTTAAAAAAGCTAGCTAGCTACTTTTATGTACATAGCTCTTTTCAAACACAAACAATCAAAATGAACATCTCTGGCATAGAAATGGTGGCCTATTGATGCAGCAAAGAAAAAACAAACATCAAATTGAAAATCAACAAAAAATGTGCCATTAGGTGACACAACCGAGAACAGGGAACCAGTCGGAGACGAATTGATGGTGTTGGTGGCGACACAGGGAACCAGCCACCACACCAGCTGAGACACATCAAATGACACCAGGGAACCAGCCGAGACACCAGTAAGAGACGCAACAAATGACACCAGCTGGTGACACGCAAACATAGAAGGAATTCTGAGTAGAAGACGCTAGCTGGAGACACCAATTGAAGAAGCCAACCAACGAGACGTCGGAGGAGACATGACGGGTGAGGGATGAAGACGAGGTTGCGAAGTTTCTGAATTACAATTTCCTGAATCGCGAAGTGGATGAGTTAATTTAAGGATTTTGTTTTAACTATAAACCTAGATTTATGGTACTAGTATATTTTGTTATCCCAATATGACAGATAGTTAAAATAATCCAGCGGAAGAGCATTGCTATGATAAATTGAAGAGGTCGTGGGTTCGAACTGAGAGTATGGCAACGTTTTTTCAAATAAAAACAGCTTTAATACTGCAGTCCAACCGCTACAGAAGTTTCAAAATCCAAAACCGCTACCATCGCTTCAAATATTGCGTTACATTAGATCCAAAAAACCAACGCCTAAGTTTTTTAAATTCTACTTCGACCTTTATAAAATGAAATCGCCACTAAAACCGCCACATGAGATATAACTGCTACATAAACCGCCACATAAGATAAAACCGCCGCTACCAACCGCTACATAAAGTCAGAAATGTAGTATGTAGAAAATAAATTTTACCTACATATTTATTTAATCCGGTAAATTAAGATTCAAATAAGTTCTTAAAATAACAAAATAAGATGCATTGAGTTCGAAAGATATCAACTATTTTTAAAAAAAATATTATGGAACAATGCACATAATAGTAGGACAAAATAAATTAAACGTAAAAACATTTCATAAAAAATATGTTTGGTATGTATATGATAAATAATGATGGATAAAGATGACAATCCAAATAATCATATATATTATTTGTAATTTTTTTAAATAGCAAAATTTATCAATATATATGAAATGAAATTGATAAAATGTGAAAAAATATCAAGTATCTGATAATATGCAACCCTATTGATATAGACATATATTAAATTACTAAAATAATAGCTCTCAATCAAAACAGTCTTAATACTAAAATCAAGTTATAAAAAAATCTATATATATAAGGTAGGGAGCAAAAAACCACTAAATTACCACCTCAATTAATTTAGAGATGTTAAAGAGATTGGGTTGTATCGTTCGGATTTGAGTTGAATCGAGGTCCGGT
>NW_027371023.1:0-31310 GCF_046119375.1 Phyllobates terribilis | reverse complement strand
CCTCTAAGGGGTATAGAACATCAAATTGACTTCATCCCTGGATCAATCCTCCCTAATAGACCAGCCTACAAGATGAATCCAATGGAGAGTAAGGAGGTTGAGACCCAAGTCCAAGAGCTCTTAGAGAAAGGCTATGTGAGGGAGAGTATGTCTCCTTGTGCAGTTCCAGTCCTACTTGTGCCAAAGAAGGAGGGCACATGGAGGATGTGTGTTGATTGTAGAGCCATCAACAACATCACCATCAAGTATAGACACCCCATCCCAAGGCTTGATGACATGTTGGATGAGCTCCATGGAGCCACTTGCTTTTCAAAGATTGATCTCAAGAGTGGTTACCATCAAATTAGAATGAGAGAAGGTGATGAGTGGAAAACTGCATTCAAGACTAAGTTTGGCCTCTATGAGTGGCTTGTCATGCCCTTTGGCCTCACCAATGCCCCCTCCACCTTCATGAGATTGATGAACCATGTGCTAAGAAGCTTTATTGGTCAGTTTGTGGTTGTTTACTTTGATGACATCCTAGTCTACTCTAAGTCCATGCTTGATCATGCCTTCCACCTCAGGGAAGTACTATCCAAACTTAAGCATGAATCACTCTTTGCTAATCTTAAGAAATGTGATTTCTACTCTAATCATGTGACATTTCTTGGCTTTGTAGTGAGTTCAAGGGGGTTGGAGGTGGACAAGGAGAAGATCAAGGCTATACAAGATTGGCCAACACCCACAAGTGCAACACAAGTTAGGAGCTTCCAAGGGCTTGCTAGCTTCTATAGAAGGTTTGTTAAGGACTTTAGCACCATTTCCTCCCCCCTAACTGAACTCACCAAGAAGAACATCATCTTCATGTGGGGACCAAGGCAAGAAGAAGCATTTCAAGAGCTCAAGGCTATGTTAACCAAGGCACCCTTACTTGTCCTACCGGACTTCACTAAGCCATTTGAAGTGGAGTGTGATGCCTCTGGTGTGGGCATAGGAGGAGTTCTTATGCAAGAGGGTAAGCCAATTGCTTTCTTTAGTGAGAAACTCAAAGGTGCAACTCTAAACTACTCTACCTATGACAAGGAGTTGTATGCTTTGTTTAGGGTGCTAAAAACTTGGCAACACTACCTATGGCCTAATGAGTTTGTCTTGCATACTGATCATGAGTCACTTAAGCATTTTAGGAGCCAAGATAAGCTTGATAGGAGGCATGGTAGATGGATGGAGTTCATTGAAACTTTCCCTTACATTATCAAGTATAAGAAAGGGAAAGACAATGTTGTAGCTGATGCTTTATCTAGGAGACATGTATTGCTCACCACTCTTGATTCCAAGGTGTTAGGTTTCACCTACATCAAAGAATTGTATGAGCAAGACATGGATTTTGGATCCATCTTTTCTCACTGCCTAAGCAAGGGTCCATTGGGCAAGTATTACTTGTTTGAAGGATTCTTGTTTAAGGTGGATAGGGTTTGTATACCTAAGTGTTCTCTTAGGCTTCTACTTGTTGAGGAATCACACAAGGGGGGTCTAATGGGACATTTTGGAAGAGACAAGACCCTATCAATACTGAGTTCCCATTTCTTTTGGCCTCACATGCTCAAAGATATTGAAAACATGCTTAAAAGATGCATTGAGTGCCTTAAGGCCAAATCCAAAATCAAGACACAAGGTTTATACACCCCTTTGCCTATCCCTAGTACACCTTGGTTGGACATTAGTATGGACTTTATAGTTGGATTGCCTAGGACTAGAAGGGGAAAAGATTCCATCTTTGTGGTAGTAGATAGGTTTAGTAAGATGGCTCACTTCATAGCTTGTCATAAGACAGATGATGCCACTAATGTAGCCAACCTATTCTTTGCCGAGATTGTGAGACTCCATGGATTGCCTAGGACTATAGTGAGTGATAGGGACCCAAAGTTCCTTAGCCACTTTTGGAGGACCTTGTGGGGAAAGTTAGGCACCAAGCTCTTGTTCTCTACCTCTAGTCACCCCCAAACTGATGGCCAAACCGAGGTGACTAATATGACCTTAGGTACTTTGCTTAGATCCTTGATTAAGAGTAACCTAAAGGCTTGGGAAGACTTGTTACCACATGTAGAGTTTGCCTATAATAGGGCCACACACTCTAGCACAAATCTGAGCCCATTCATGTGTGTTTATGGCACTAACCCCCTAACACCATTTGATCTTATTCCTTTGCCTTGCAAAGAGAAGTATGACTATAGTGCAGAGAACCAGGTTAAACTCATCAAGGAGATTCATGAAAGGACCAGAGAAAGGCTTGAGAACTTGGCTAAGAGTGTGGTAAGAAGCAAGAACAAATTCAGAAGAAAGGTGACACTCAAAGAAGGTGACCTAGTGTGGGTGCATCTAAGGAAGGATAGGTTTCCCAACCTAAGGACTTCAAAGCTCTCTCCTAGAGGGGATGGGCCATTCAAAGTGCTAAGAGTGATTAGTGACAACGCATATGTCATTGATCTACCAGAAGAATATGGTGTCAACCCCACTTTCAACATAGGAGACCTTACACTTTTTGAAGAGAGCCAAGATGACCCAATGGAGGAACTAAGCCATGAGGAACCCTTGCACATCATGGAAAGAGGTGGCCTGGGGTCAGGCCTCTCTCAAGAGGGAGGGAATGATGCAGGAGCATCCCTAAGCCCAACAAACAAAGGACCAATCACTAGGGCTATGGCTAAGAAGATAGAAGATCAAGTTATGAAGGCAACTTTGGGTTTGGATTCAACACACCAAATGGAACCCATTGCCTCCACCCTTCTAGTATGTGGAAGAGGTGAACATCCCCAACAAATCCAATGAAGACATCAAGGCCATCCAAGATCAAGATCAAGGCTGCACATGTCACTTTTGTGAAACTATCACACTTTTACACCTTACCCGGCTAGGTTGTAAAAGTGTGCAATTCTACCCCTTTTCCCTTACTCTTTTAAGACACTTTCCTAAGGGTATTTTGGACCTTTTTGGTCGAGCTTGCAGCTGGTAGAAGGCCTTGGTCATTGGAGGTATAAAAGCCAAAAATGACCTAACCAAAGGGGCCTTTGATTGAATTGAAACATAAGTGTTCTCATGGGCCAAAAACGTAGTGTATCTTAGTGTAGTTTGCAGATTGAATCTACCCCTTGTTGCCTAGGAACTTGGATGCTTGTGTGAACTTGTTGCTCTCGGTGTTTAGGGTTGTACAATCTCCCTTTATGTTGAGTTAAAGTTTGTTGTGTTTTATCTCATCTTACCATTGTGTTGAGGTTAAGTCCAAGGTGCTTGATGTAGAGTGAGTAAATCATCATCAAGCATCTATCCTTTCTGATTTCTCAAACCCCCATTCTATTTTCTCTTTTTTCTTCCTTGTTCTTGAACAAGTTAGAACACCAACTTAAGAACACTTGTTCTTGTTTAGTGAATGGTTGTGAATCTAGGTCCGAGCCATTGTAGGGAATCCCTATATCAGTTTTGGGTCCCGCAAAAAGCTCGACCCCATGAGCGCTCTCTCCAAACTGGTACAACGAACGACCATATCTGCTTATATAACGGAGTTCGAAACTATGATTCACCTGGTCCATGGTCTGGATGATCCGCACCAGGTCAACCTATTTCTCTCTGGTCTTCGCGCTGATATCCAAGCCGGGTTCGCCTTCACTGCCCCACCAGTCTGTCCCATGCTTTTGAACTAGCACTCTGCCAAGATGACGCTTTTACTGCATCAAAGGCCTTCGCAGCTTCATCAAGCACCAGTCGTCCAACCTCGCGCGCCCCGACTTTCAATTCCGTCCCAATCCCGGGAACACGACACTACCAACGGGCGTTAAACGCCTAACCTGGGCCAAACAGCAAAAGCGCCGCGAGAACGGGCTCTACATTAACTGCGACGAGACCTACAAGCCAGGCCACCGCTGCGCCACACCGCAACTCCTCTTGATGGATGGTTATTCCGCAGATCTGGACGGCTCAGAAGGGTCTAGCATCAACGACGATAGCCTCCACATCTCCCTCCATGCTCTCACTGGTTCCACAGGTTGCACCACAATGCGCGTGTTTGCTCAAATAAAAAAGCAGCTTTGTCAGTTCTAATCGACTCCGGATCCACCAACAATTTCATTAACCCACGTGCTGCGTGTGCCTGCGGCTTATCCATCACACAACATTCCGGCCTCAAGGTGATGGTGGCGGACGGGGAATTCCTTCCAACGAAAGTGGTATGCTCGCATGTACAAATCTAACTCCAGGGATTCGCTTTCACAACGGACTTCCTCCTCCTGGATGTTCGCGGCCGCGACATCGTTCTTGGCACTCAAGGGCTTCGCACGCTATGCCGTGTAATGTTTGATTTCTCTAAATTAGTGATGCAGTTTACTCAACAAGGTGTCGTCCACACCATTATCGGCGACAGGTCACCCCTAGTCAAAGTCATCGACGGCCCCTCTATGTCCCAGGCTATCAAAGCGGAGGGCCAGGTGCTATTACCTGCTGTCGAACCTCAGGTTCCCGACGGCACGAACGACGAATTCTACTTGCGACCCCGCCCGAAATCCATTCAACAGATACTTTTCTAATACCGTGACGTGTTCAACATTCCCTCCTTCCTGCCACCGCAACGCTCTCACGACCACCACATACCCCTCCTACCCGGATCCTCCCCAGTAAGCGTACGCCCCTAAAGATATCCCCACCTCTAGAAAGCTGAAATATAGAAAGTGGTGCAGGATGATGCAGGAGCATCCCTATCATCAACTCCTCAAAGAGCAATCACAAGAGCCATGGCTAAGAGGATCAAAGATCAAGTTATACATGCCACTTTAGCTCTCAATATGGACCAGGAGATGAAGCCCATTGCCTCTACCCTTTTGATATGTCAAAGAGGTATCTCTCCTCCACAAATTCCATGAAGAACACTTGGTCATTTCTGGACCAAGTCAAGCTAAAAAGAGCTAACTTTAGGACATACCCGGATAGGCCCTCTAGCCGGCTATGTCACTTTCAAGTGCAATTTGCACAAGCTTCCTTATGTTTGTTATGAAACATTTCTTAGGGTATTTTGGTCTTAAGTAAGTGAACTTTATGAGGTTCAAAGGGCCGGCTCTCACTTGGTATAAAAGCCAAGAGATAGCTCATTTTTAGGGGCCTTTGATTTGATTAAAAACACACAAGTTGTAAGTTGAGCATAGACTCCTTCCTATCATTTGGAGGCCACCTTGGTTTGTTGGTTGAAAAACTGAAAACAACCATTATCTCTTGCCCAATTATATCTTGTTTGTGTGATTGTTATTGTATGAACTTGATTAGGGAAACTCATGGTGCTCTAGGTGGTATATCCCCTAGTTGTGTTGTGTTATAGCTTGTTTGTTTCTTGTTGGCTTGCATTGTGTTGAGGTTAAGTCCAAGGTGCTTGCAAGAGTGAATAAGGATCACTCAAGAACTTATCCCATTTGCTTTCATCTCACTTCTATCTCTATTTTGCATCCAAGCTTGTTTCCAAGCTAGGATAACATCTAGAACACTTGTTCTTGATGTTTGAAAGGTTTTAACTCTAGATCCGAGCCTTGTAGGGATTTCCCTACATCAAGTGGTATCAGAGCTCAGTGAGTTCATCCTTTGTTCACCTTAGAAAACCCAAAACCAAGTGCCTTGCAAGTTCTTGCAAGAACACTTGACAAAAACATTGTGAAAACCCACAAAAGCTAGCCTTTTCTTTACCTTCTTTCTTTGGTCTAACCAAGATGAATTCTTGAACTTTTTGCAGGACTAAAACCAAGGTTGAAGGTGAGGAAGTTGCCTAAGGAATTCCCTAAGTTTGGCTTCGGAAGTTCCAAGGAAAACCTACCCTTACACCCAAATCTGTGTCTTGTTCCGGGAACCAGCGCCGAGCAAGATACCAAAAGCCAGACCTTTTTAGCCCTACCAAACGCAGCCATCTTCAAGAACAATCTGAACCAAGTGTAAAGTACAGGTCTTGATCTTTCTACAGCAACAAAAATCACCCAAATCCACCGAGTAGATCGTTCTGACCAAGGCAAAGAAAATCACTCCAGAGGCAGAAAACCGGGTGCTTGATTCACACACAAAAGTGGTCAAGAACCCAACTTTGGAGCTTCACCCATCAATCCAAACACAACCAAACGAAGAACACTCATGTGCCCCATGAAGAACAACATTTGATCTGTGGAGGGAAACAAAAATCAGACCAAGGGCACGAGTAGATTGTCCAAAATACTAAAGCCAAAACCTTTCCCAAAGCGGTAAAGTGTCACTTCTCCTTTCCAAAAGTGTTGACCTAGCATTTTCCCAAGGCATTGCAGCCTCATTGAGCCGTGCCTTTTTGGATTTGACCTGAGCCCTCTACCTAGAAAAACCTCCACTACAAGGCTCAAGAAAAGTCACATCCATTGCAGCCCATTGACCTCTTGAAAAACACACCCAAAGTTGCTTGACAACACACTTTTGTACCCGGTAACGTGCTAGCTTGCCTATTCAACATTGAACCTTGTACCTTTTGTTGTGTACTCCAAGTGCAACATTTGGAACGTGACCAAGTGGTCATAATACTCAGAGAAGACGGAGAGAAGGGATTGCCAAGTGCCCTTCACAACTTAAGCCATACCCCACCTTTTAGAACGTGACCAAGGTGGTTCACTTAACTTCTTTTCCTAAACACAATCATCAGCCTTTTCCAAGGAACTTTTGAAGGCAATTACAAAGGGACTCCAAGGGCTTCTTGTTCACCTAAAACTAAGGTAATAGTCCTTCGCCCCTCTTGAGCTAAACACACTAAAACAATTCTGTTTTTGCCTAAGTACCTAAAAATGCATGCTATAACTCTTGTTTCTTTGGCATCATTAAGTGTACTTAATCTAGCTTCACTCAAATCATTTCACACTTATAAGGTACTATATTGAGCAGAGATTGTGAGATTATCTTTGAGTGTGAGGGAAGACACAAATCAAACACAAGTTATTACTCTAACTTAACATCTTTGCTTGTTGTTTGTGTGACAATGTCTAGCTCACCCCATAATTCTCAACAAGAGGAGGTGAACCCTTTGATCAACTCAGAGCAAAGTATCACCAACCCTCAACCAGACCTAGCCTCACTCATAAGGACCCTTAATGACACCATAGCTAGAAATCACCAAGAGCTCTCTAGTAGAATGGCAACATTGGAGTCAAAACATAAATCACCAAGGAGTTCTCCTAGGATCTTAAGGAACCAATATGAACCAGGGGAACCTTCTCATGCACACTCCCATGCTCCTATTCCTAGACAAGATGTGAGGATAGGCTCCATCTCACCCATAAACAGACCTGAGCCTATTAGGATACCAACTAGAGAACATGTCTCACCCTTGACAAGACCATCACCTATGCAATACTCAAGGGAGTTTCCTAACTTTGATTCTCCTAATGTGAATAGATATAGTGATGAATTTGTTGATGAGTTTTAGGGTGATAGGTATATGAGATTTGGAGGAAGAGGAGATAGAGGGAGGAGGGTAAGGTTCCAAAGGAATGAGCACCCTTATGCGTATGTTCCTAGGGAACTTTGACATGAGCAACCTTTTGAGCAAGCTCCTAGACATGCCCCAGTACACCATGTAGAACCAGCTCCAAGGCAACCAAGACATGATCAAGGGTTTGAGCAAGTGCCTAGGCCAAGAGAAGAGGATGGAATTGGCAAGATCAAGGTGAAGATTCCACCATTTGAAGGCAAGTGTGACCCGGACACCTACATGGCATGGGAAAGAAAGATGGACCAAATCTGGTCATGCCACAACTTCAATGAAGAAAAGAAGGTACAACTTGCTATCCTTGAATTCCAAGACTATGCTATGTTGTGGTGGGACAACTTGGTCCAGGAGAGAAGAGAAAGATAAGAGCCTCCCATCCAGAATTGGGATGACATGAAGAGGGTCATGAGAAGAAGATTTGTACCTGAGCACCATGCAAGGGAGCTAAGGCACAAGTTAGAGACCTTGAGGCAAGGAAGTCAGAGTGTGGAGGAGGTATATAATGCAATGCATATGGCCATGATCAAGGCCAACATCAGAGAAGACCCAATGGCCACCAATGCAAGGTTTCTAAGGGTGTTGAACCCTTCCATCTCCAATGAGGTAGACATGTATCCTTATGAAACTAGTGAACAATTATTTCATAATGCTATCAAGGTTGAAAGGAAGATGAAGGCTAGGATGGTGCAAACAACAAGGCCCACTTCTAGGCCAATGGGATCAAGCACCCCATGGGCTAACAAGACAAGCACCACCCCTACTCAAGCACCCAAGGGAACCTATCCACAAAGGGATCCACCTAAGCCCCAAGGCCAAGCCATGGGCAACTCAGGGAGTACTCCTAAACCCCCTAATGTGTCTAATACTCCTTACCCTAGATCTAGTAGTTTAGAGTGCTTTAAATGCAAGGGTAAAGGCCATTTCATGAGAGATTGTCCTAACAAGAGAGTTATGTTTATTAATGCTATGGGACAATATGAATCAGAAAGTGAGCATGAAGATAATGAACCTAGTAATGACCTAGATGTGGACTTAGGAGAAGAATCAGAGGAGATAGGGTATGAACATGTGAAGTGCTAGTTTGTAGAAGAGTTCTAAGTGTCCAAACTGAATTGGTTGAAGATAACCAAAGGGAGAACATTTTCCATAGTAGATGCATGATAAAAGACAAGGTTTGTGATGTGATTATTGATGGAGGTAGTTGTTGCAATATAGCTAGTAGGGAATTGATAGAAAAGTTAGACTTGCCATCCATATTGCATCCTAAACCTTACAAACTACATTGGATGAATGATTGTGGAGAACTCAAAGTTCACAAGCAATGTAATGTGACCTTTAAGCTAGGCTCATATGTGGACACTATACTTTGTGATGTATTACCCATGCAAGCTTGTCATTTACTCTTAGGAAGACCATGGCAATATGATAATAGAGTTACACATGATGGTTTTTCTAACAAGTACTCTTTCATGGTTAATGGCAAGTTGATTACCTTGAAACCTATGACTCCTTTTCAAATTGTGGAAGCAGCTGAGGCTAAGAGAACCAAGGATAAGGGCAAGATGGTACCAAAAGAGAGGCTTAAGACCAAGGACAAGCCTCTGGTCTTGCACATCTCCAAGTTCCAAGGCCAATACTCCATGCTAGTGTTCAAGGAAGTTCCAAGGGATGAGTTTCTGCCCAAGGATGCTATGCTAATGAGCTTGGTCAAGAATCACACCTTAACATCAGAAGCACCCAGCCACACATTGCCTAAGGCCATCCAAGAAGTTCTAGATGAGTTCCATGAGGTGTTTCCACAAGAGCTACCCAATGGACTTCCACCACTAAGAGGTATTGAACATCAAATTGATTTCATTCCAGGGCAGGTACTTCCTAATAGGCCAGCCTACAAAATGAATCCTATGGAAAGTAAAGAGGTGGAAACTCAAGTCCATGAGTTGTTAGAGAAAGGGTACATAAGGGAAAGCATGTCCCCTTGTGCCGTGCCAGTTTTGTTGGTGCCTAAGAAGGAAGGCACACTAAGGATGTGTGTGGATTGTAGAGCCATCAACAACATCACCATCAAGTATAGGCATCCAATTCCAAGGTTATATGACATGTTAGATGAGCTCCATGGAGCATCTTGCTTCTCAAAAATTGATCTCAAGAGTGGGTACCATCAAATCAGAATGAGAGAAGGTGATGAATGGAAAACTGCCTTCAAAACTAAGTTTGGGTTGTATGAGTGGCTTGTCATGCCATTTGGTCTTACCAATGCTCCTTCAACCTTCATGAGGTTGATGAATCATGTCCTAAGAAGCTTCATTGGGAAGTTTGTGGTGGTTTACTTTGATGACATTCTTATCTACTCAAAGTCACTCCATGAGCATGCCATTCATTTAAGGGAAGTACTATCCAAACTCAAGCAAGTTTCTTTGTATGCTAACCTTAAGAAATGTGATTTCTACTCAGATTCTGTTTCATTCTTAGGTTTTGTAGTGAGTTCCAAGGGTTTGGAGGTTCACAAAGAGAAGATTAAGGCAATACAAGAATGGCCAACTCCAACTAGTGCAACACAAGTGAGAAGTTTCCAAGGGCTTGCTAGCTTCTATAGAAGATTTGTCAAGGATTTTAGCACCATTGCTTCACCCCTTACTGAGCTTACAAAGAAGAACATTGTTTTCCAATGGGGAACCAGCCAAGAAGAGGCATTCCAAGAGCTTAAGGCAAGGCTAACCGAGGCACCCCTACTAGTGCTTCCAGATTTCACAAGGCCTTTTGAAGTGGAATGTGATGCTTCTGGAGTGGGAATTGGAGGTGTGCTAATGCAAGGAGGTAAACCTATTGCCTTCTTTAGTGAAAAACTCAAAGTTGCAACTCTAAATTACTCTACATATGATAAAGAGTTGTATGCTTTGTTTAGGGTGTTGAAAACTTGGCAACACTACTTGTGGCCTAATGAGTTTGTCTTGCATACTGACCATGAGTCACTAAAGCATTTTAGAAGCCAAGACAAGCTTGATAGGAGACATGGTAGGTGGATGGAGTTCATTGAGACTTTCCCTTATATTATCAAGTATAAGAAAGGGAAAGACAATGTAGTGGCAGATGCACTCTCTAGGAGGCATACCTTGCTAACCACCCTTGATTCAAAGGTGTTAGGATTCACCTACATCAAAGAGCTTTATAGTAATGATTCTGATTTTTGTGATATATATGTTCATTGCCTTGAAAAGGGACCCTTAGGCAAGTTTTACTTGTTTGAAGGATTTCTATTCAAGGTTGATAGGGTGTGCATACCTAAGTGTTCTCTTAGACTTCTTCTTGTGGAGGAATCTCACAAAGGAGGTTTAATGGGACATTTTGGTAGGGACAAGACCCATGCTATACTGAGTTCCCATTTCTTTTGGCCTCACATGCTCAAAGACATAGAACATATGCTTAAGAGATGCATTGAGTGCCTTAAGGCCAAATCCAAAGTGAAACCTCAAGGTTTGTATTCACCACTACCTATCCCTAGTGCCCCCTGGTTAGATATTAGTATGGACTTCATTGTAGGGTTACCTAGGACTAGGAAGGGCAGAGATTCTATTTTTGTGGTGGTGGATAGGTTTAGTAAGATGGCTCACTTTATACCTTGTCATAAAACTGAAGATGCAACTAGTGTAGCCAACTTATTCTTTAGTGAGGTTGTTAGACTACATGGCCTACCTAGGACCATAGTGAGTGATAGGGATCCTAAGTTCCTTAGTCATTTTTGGAGAACATTATGGGGAAAGATAGGAACCAAGCTCTTATTTTCTACATCTAGTCACCCCCAAACTGATGGACAAACTGAAGTGACTAATAGGACTTTAGGGACCATGCTTAGATCCTTGATTAAGATTAACCTTAAAGCATGGGAAGACATTCTACCACATGTTGAGTTTTCCTACAATAGGGCCACACACTCAAGCACCAAGGTAAGTCCTTTTATGTGTGTGTATGGTACTAACCCTCTAACCCCCTTTGATCTTATTCCTTTGCCTAGCAAAGAGAAGTGTGATTATAGTGCAGGGAACCAGGTTAAACTCATCAAGGAGCTACATGAAAGGACCAGAGAGAGGTTGGAGAGCTTAGCCACAAGTGTAGCTGAGGCAAAGAACAAGCATAGGAGGAAGGTCATACTCAAAGAAGGAGATCTAGTGTGGGTGCACCTAAGGAAGGACAGATTTCCCAACTTAAGGACTTCCAAGCTCTCACCAAGAGGGGATGGACCATTCCAAGTGCTAAGAGTGATTGGTGACAATGCTTATGTCATTGACCTTCCAGAAGAGTATGGAGTCAATCCCACTTTCAACATTGGAGACCTTACTCTTTTCAAGAGTGTTGATGAAGAAGCTAGTGAAGGGGAAGAACAAGAAGAAGAGGCTCCAATCATCAATCATGAAGATGGCCTGAGGTCAGGCCCTTAAAAAGAAGGAGGGAATGATGCAGGAGCATCCCTATCATCAACTCCTCAAAGAGCAATCACAAGAGCCATGGCTAAGAGGATCAAAGATCAAGTTATACATGCCACTTTAGCTCTCAATATGGACCAGGAGATGAAGCCCATTGCCTCTACCCTTTTGATATGTCAAAGAGGTATCTCTCCTCCACAAATTCCATGAATAACACTTGGTCATTTCTGGACCAAGTCAAGCTACAAAGAGCTAACTTTAGGACATACCCGGATAGGCCCTCTAGCCGGCTATGTCACTTTCAAGTGCAATTTGCACAAGCTTCCTTATGTTTGTTATGAAACATTTCTTAGGGTATTTTGGTCTTAAGTAAGTGAACTTTATGAGGTTCAAAGGGCCGGCTCTCACTTGGTATAAAAGCCAAGAGATAGCTCATTTTTAGGGGCCTTTGAATTGATTAAAAACACACAAGTTGTAAGTTGAGCATAGACTCCTTCCTATCATTTGGAGGCCACCTTAGTTTGTTGGTTGAACAACTGAAAACAACCATTATCTCTTGCCCAATTATATCTTGTTTGTGTGATTGTTATTGTATGAACTTGATTAGGGAAACTCATGGTGCTCTAGGTGGTATATCCCCTAGTTGTGTTGTGTTATAGCTTGTTTGTTTCTTGTTGGCTTGCATTGTGTTGAGGTTAAGTCCAAGGTGCTTGCAAGAGTGAATAAGGATCACTCAAGAACTTATCCCATTTGCTTTCATCTCACTTCTATCTCTATTTTGCATCCAAGCTTGTTTCCAAGCTAGGATAACATCTAGAACACTTGTTCTTGATGTTTGAAAGGTTTGAACTCTAGATCCGAGCCTTGTAGGGATTTCCCTACATCACAGGAACTACAAGCAACCGGGTTCATCCGCCCCAGCCACAGTCCGTTCTCCTCCCCGGTTCTGATGGTCAATAAGAAAGACGGCTCCTTGCGAATGTACGTCGATTACAGGGCCCTCAACTCCATCACCATCAAAGACCGATTAACGATTCCCGTAGTGGATTAACTGTTGGACGAGCTACAACAAGCGTCTATATTTTTGAAACTCGATTTGCGTGCTGGTTACCATCAAATTCGAGTCCACGAAGACAATATCTCCAAAACGGCCTTTCGCACACACGACGGCCACTACGAGTTCTTTGTCATGCCCTTCAGGATATCAAACGCTCCATCCACGTTTCAAAGCCTAATGAACGACATATTTCGTCCTCATCTACGCAAGTTCGTTATGGTCTTCTTTGACGACACCCTCATTTACAGTCGTGACGAAAAACATCATACCCAACACCTGACGACGGTTTTGCAGACTCTCCGCCAACACCGCTTGTTCGTCAAGGCATCCAAATGTGCCTTTTGCCAGCCGTTCGTTGCCTATTTGGGCCACATCATTGATTCATCAGGGGTGTCCGTCGATCCAGAAAAGATAGCTGCCCTTTCTTCTTGGCCAGCACCTACGACTTGAAGGGTCTTCGCGAGTTCCTAGGACTCACCGGTTACTACCGGAAGTTCGTTAAAGACTATGGGGACATAAGAAGACCATGTTGCAGCTCTTAAAGAAAGACACCTTTGCGTGGAACGCCGATGCTGCTGCCGCGTTTGAAAAGCTCAAGACAGCTCTAACCACAACACCGGTTCTTGCACTTCCCGACTTCACAGCTGATTTTTCTATCGAAACCGATGCTTTAGGATTCGGAATTGGTGCGACGTTAGTGCAGAACGGGAGACCGATTGCCTATTTTATCAAGGCCTTGTCCGGCACCAAACTCAATCTGTCCATCCACGACAAGGAAATGCTCACAGTCATAGCCGCAGTCCATAAATGGCGGCCATATCTTGTAGGATGACACTTCAAAATTATCACCGATCATTGCACCTTGAAGTACTCCCAAGCCCAATGCCTGTCCTCATCCGAACAACAGAAATGGGTCTCGAAGTTACTGGGCTACGATTACGAGATATGCTTCCGACCAGGAAAGAATAACCAGTCCGCCGACGCCCTATCTCATTTGCCACAACCGGAGATTGCGGCTATTTCAGGGCCCATTATGGGCGGGTTATCCGAAATCACCAAGGAGTGTCGCAACCATTCGGCTATGCAGTCCATTATCACTAGCCTCCTAGCCGACCCCACATCCAAACCATTGTTCACCCTACAGGACGACGTTCTCCGATATAAGGGACGTTCTGTTGTCGCCCCGGATTCTCCTTGGAACACACGCTTACTAGAGGAGTATCATGGCAGCCCAATTGCAGGTCATTCCGGGTTCTTGCGCACCTACAAGCGGTAACAAACATGTTTTTATTGGCCCGACATGAAGAATGACATCAAACAATTTATGGCACATTGTGAGACATGTCAGCGCAATAAAGCAGAGGCGATTTCACCACCAGGTCTGCTCAACTCTTTGCCTATCCTTGAGGATGTTTGGGTCGATATCTCCATGGATTTTATCGAGGGATTACCGCGATCCAATCATAAAACGGTGATTTTCGTGGTAGTTGACCGATTGTCCAAGTACGCCCACTTCATTCCACTCGCTCATCCTTATACCGCGAGTAAAGTAGTTGATGTGTCTGTTCGCGAGATTGTCCGCCTACACGGTCCCCCGTGCACAATCGTAAGCGATCGCGATCCAATTTTTATTGGCGCTTTTTGGGAGTCATTCTTTGCACTACAGCAGACCAAGCTTTGCTGCAGCTTTGCCTACCACCCGCAGTCCGACGGCCAAACTGAAGTGACCAATCGCACCCTCGAATTCTATCTCTATTGTTTCGCTGGAGATCAACCGTCATCATGGGTTTCGTGTTTACCTTGGGCAGAATGGTGGTATAATACAACTTACCACTCCTCTATCAAGATAACCCCCTTTGATGCACTTTACAGCAGACCACCGCCCTCCATTTCCGCCTATGTTCCGGGCAGCACAGTCTTCCACGCCATCGACGTTTCCCTTCGCAGTCGTGACCACACTTTGACCTGCCTCAAAGCTAATATGGTGGCAGCACAAGATCGTATATAGAAATTAGCTGACTCTCACCGTACAGAGCGCTCATTCCAGATTGGCGACTGGGTTTATTTACGCATACAGCCTTATGATAACGTCCATTTTATACATATTTTAGGAGTCTAGTTGCATCTTAGTTTAAGTTATTTTCATGCATATCTTATATATTTTATAGTTAATTTCACATTATCTTGTATTCGGAGTCTACACTCGTGCTTTTATATATTTCAGGTATTTTTGGGCAAAATAATACAAGACTTTTGAAGAGACTTTTAACGAAGCATATTGGATTGGACTCAATGATGTCCTACTTGAATTTCATGGAGTTGATGGTTTATTGAATGCAATTTGAAGATTCGGTCTACTTGATAATGCATTGGTCAAAGGAAATGGTGGGCCTATTCATAAATTGGTCAAATGAATTAATTAAGGGGAGATTAATTAGGTAGAGAAGTTGAATGGTTTTGAGCATTATTTATGGGGGAGCCTATTAGTCAAAGGAGTTACAATATGTGAGGAGGTTTTGCTTTGTTATAAATTAGGTGTTGAATGTAACAATTGACCTCTCTTCTTCTAGCTTGAGGCTAGAGTACTTTTGTTTTTCTTTGTTTTGGGAGAGAAGACGGTAGTTCGTCCTTTTTGGCCGGATGCTGGATTGAACTTCAAGACGGAGTTTCTATGCTAGTTTGATTCAAAGATTGGTATTATCGTTCTAGCCTTTTGTCAATTTAGATTATTTTATTATTGAGATTTATTTTTATCTCCGGTGTTTAATGCATAATCCATATAAATTGACGGTTAGTCTAAATCTATTGATATCTTCGATCATGCTTAGCTAAGCTCCGAGTTCTAAGGTTATGGTGATCTAGATAATTGATCTTTTGCTTAACTTGAAATATTATTGATTCGTTCCTATAAGCTTTATGCTCATTTTAGTCTAGGCTAATTGGATCCTATTAGAGTTTGAGACTGGGAGGTGAAAATGATAATAGATAATCGGGTAGGGATTTGAGACTGAGAGGTGATAATTTATACCGGAACTCTAGGAATCGAACCTGAGTGTTATGTGTGCGAGAGCAACTTAATTACTCTTGAGGATACTAAGTCGTCATAGATGTTCTAGGTTTAGTATGATTTAGCGGAGCGCGAGAGCGGATGTTATTTCAGTTTATATCTAGACTCTAAGTGCCTAATGGGTTTGAATAAGATTAGCTCTGCGCGACAGCGATTACTAGTTTTGTTTAGACACATTTACTATCGTCTGAAAGGAGTTAGTGAATTACCTTAGATGACTTACCTTCAATAATTAGACTAGATTCAGGCGGATTTTGATTTTTTCTATTGAAGCATTGTCGCGGTGATCCTTAATGTTAGACACACTTATCATGTATCTTTTATCTCTCTTTATTAGTTTATTTTGGTAGTTTTGTTAGATTTCTCCCATATCATATAGTTTCAGCCTAGCACACCGGTATTATTTCAATTAATTTTACATTGGTCTATGTGGGATCGACACTTCATTACTATAACTGATCCCGTATACTTGCGGGTAGGATTTATCCACATCAAGTTTTTGGCGCCGTTGCCGGGGACCAATTGTTAATATTACTTGTTATCTCTATTGGTATGTCTAGGTCATTATTTTTGCTTTGATGTTTTTGTGTGTGTTTCAGGTCAAAATAAAATAAATAAACAGCTGCCTCCTCCATCTTATTGTAACCCATCGCCCCTGGTTTCTGCTGCCACTTGGTGTTTAATGTAAAGATGCCCGAAAACCTTGTTTTCTTAGTGAGTTTCTTTTCCTCTACATTTGGCGAGTGTAGGATTTAAGTTTTGGGGAGAGATAACTTCATGTATAGACTCTGTTTGCATTTTAGTGTGACTTTGCATATTTTTATTTGTTTTTTTTCATTTTCTTCTTTCTTTCTTTTCTCTTTTCTCATGCATTGCATTGCATATTTGCATTTGGATGTTGGATTATTCCCTTGTTTATTCCTTTGCGGGTACTTATAATGGTGCATTGACTGAGAATCTTTTTAATATGCTTTAGTTGTTAATATTACAATTGCGTTATGAGGATGATATGATTGATACGCTTTTGACATTGACCTGAGCATGTGGACTTTGATTAAGATTCGTTAGGACCGATACTATACTTGCATAAGTCCTCTCATCTCATATTTTTATCATGTTGTTTATATTTTCTTCTTTCCTCTTCATAAAAAAATAATAACAAATAAAAAAACAAAAGAGAACCCCCTGGGGTGTTGCTCGAGTGGTTGGCAGGGAGGAGTAGATCCTTGGCGTGGTAATTCCGCTCGGGTTCGAAACATGCTGGTGCCACTAATTGAGGACATTTTGGAGTGGTTAGCAGGGAGGAGTAGATCCTTGGCGTGGTAATTCTGCTCGGGTTCGAAACATGCTGCTTCCACTAATTGAGGATATTCTTGATTGAAAAAAAATGGATAAGTGAAGAAAAAGGAAATGGAGCAACGTATGACAACGTGGTATTTCTTTGGTTGGGTTGTGACTATTGTGTTTATTAGGTTGGAACTAATGTTATCTTGTCATTGATTGAGAAGCATGCTAGGAAGGGATTTGTTTTCTGTTTGATCTTTCGTTATTATTGTTCATATGTCACTTGGATAGATACACTTTTTGTATATTTCTTAGATTCATCGGTGATGTGCTTGCTTGAGGACAAGCAAGATTTAAGCTTGGGAGATTTGATAACGTCCATTTTGTACATATTTCAGGAGTCTAGTTGCATCTTAGTTTAAGTTATTGTCATGCATATTTCATATATTTTATAGTTAATTTCACATTTTCTTGTATTCGGAGTCTACACTGTGCTTTTATATATTTCTGGTATTTTTGGGCAAAATAATACAAGACTTTTGAAGAGACTTTTAACGAAGCATATTGGAATGGACTCAATGATGTCCCACTTGAATTTCATGGAGTTGATGGTTTATTGGATGCAATTTGAAGATTCGGTCTACTTGATAATGCATTGGTCAAAGGAAATGGTGGGCCTATTCACAAATTGGTCAAATGAATTAATTAAGGGGAGATTAATTAGGTAGAGAAGTTGAATGGTTTTGAGCGTTATTTATGTGGGAGCTTATTAGTCAAAGGAGTTACAATATGTGAGGAGGTTTTGCTTTGTTATAAATTAGGTGTTGAATGTAACAATTGACCTCTCTTCTTCTAGCTTGAGGCTAGAGTACTTTTGTTTTTCTTTGTTTTGGGAGAGAAGACGGTAGTTCGTCCTTTTTGGACGGATGCTGGATTGAACTTCAAGACGGAGTTTCTATGCTAGTTTGATTCAAAGATTGGTATTATCGTTCTACCCTTTTGTCAATTTAGATTATTTTATTATTGAGATTTATTTTTATCTCCGGTGTTTAATGCATAATCCATATAAATTGATGGTTAGTCTAAATCTATTGATATCTTCGATCATGCTTAGCTAAGCTCCGAGTTCTAAGGTTATGGTGATCTAGACAATGTGAATTTAGATACAATTGATCTTTTGCTTAAACTGAAATATTATTGATTCGTTCCTATAAGCTTTATGCACATTTTAGTCTAGGCTAATTGGATCCTATTAGAGTTTGAGACTGGGAGGTGAAAATGATAATAGGTAATCGGGTAGGGATTTGAGACTGAGAGGTGATAATTTATACCGGAACTCTAGGAATCAAACCTGAGTGTTATGTGTGCGAGAGCAACGTAATTACTCTTGAGGATACTAAGTCGTCATAGATGTTCTAGGTTTAGGTTGATTTAGCGGAGCGCGAGAGCGGATGTTATTTCAGTTTATATCTAGACTCTAAGTGCCTAATGCGTTTGAATAAGATTAGCTCTGCGCGACAGCGATTACTAGTTTTGTTTAGACACATTTACTATCGTCTAAAAGGAGTTAGTGAATTACCTTAGATGACTTACCTTCAATAATTAAACTAGATTCAGGCGGATTTTGATTTTATCTATTGAAGCATTGTCGCGGTGATCCTTAATGTTAGACACACTTATCATGTATCTTTTATCTCTCTTTATTAGTTTATTTTGGTAGTTTTGTTAGATTTCTCCCATATCATATATTTTCGGCCTAGCACACCGGTATTATTTCAATTAATTTTACATTGGTCTCTGTGGGATCGACACTTGATTACTATAACTGACCCCGTATACTTGCGGGTAAGATTTAGCCACATCACCTTACCGCAAGCTCACGGAGGCCAGTCAGTCCTACGGCAAGCTCTCTCCCAAATTTCACAGGCCATTTCAGGTGGTCCAACGCATTGGAGACGTAGCATATAAGCTGGAATTACCTGTTCGGCCTCGGATTCACCCAGTTTTCCATGTCTCTTTGCTCAAATCTTCTTTGGGCGCGCGTAATCAAGTTTCTACAGACATACCTATCCAGCCTGATCACGCTACTTGGCTGCCTTCCAGCATTCTAGATACACGTCAGCCTACTGGGTCGATATCTTCAGCACCATAATGGCTCGTTCAGTGGGAAGGCCGTACAGAAGATGACCCCACTTGGGAGTGCTCTACTTCTCTTCTAGCTCGTTATCCATTCTTTAAGGCTTGTGGACAAGCCTTATATCAAGGCCGCGAGGATGATACGGACCCAACTCCACTGCATCCCAGGCCCATCGTCACTTACTCTCGGCGTAGCAGACAATAGATAGATATAGTTGTTTTCCTTAATAGATATAGTTGTTTTCCTTAATAGATAGATTTAGATATATATTAATATATCTTAGGTGTATCTTTATCTTTTCCATAGAAAGTTATCTTAGGCTTATAAATAGGATGTAGCTCTTTATTCAGAATTTATTAAAGAACTTTATAACAATTTGGTAGTTGAATCTCTAATCAAAAGATTCTTGGTTGTTCGATCTCAAATCAAAAGATTAAATCCCCATCGATCGAACCCTGAAGAATCAAGTCTCATCACATCGCCATCCCAATGTGGGTTAATCTTGCTATGTTCATTGCCTGGATTGTATTCTAATTTCACAGATACTATTCTATATAGTCATGATACCTCATTCTTAATGATATTTATGCATTGCATGATAAGGAGTAAATGAACAAATAGTTTCTTTTTATTGCCCTAATTCACAAGAAGAAAGTTCGTCTGATTGTAGTAGAACAAAAAAGGATGGCTGGAATAGCAATAAGGGCCGCTCTAAATCTAAAGGAAACTTCAAGTCTTGCAAATATTGCAAGAAGGAGTTCCATGATATTTCATAATGTTATAAGCTGCAGAACAAGGAGAAAATAACTAACTCTTAAGAACATAAATCAGGTAAAGATGATGCATGTAATGCAAATTGTGGTCTTAATGGCAGCTCAAATTCTATTGTGCTTGTTGTGTCTGTATTTGGTGGTTGCACTGAGACAATGGATGAATGGAATCTTGATACAATTTGTACTTTCCACATGTGTCAGAAACAGAAATTGGTTTACCACACTCAAAATAGTCAGTGATACCGGATCAGTTTTCATGGGTGATGATTTAGCTTGTAAAGTGGAAGGGATTGGTTCTATTTTGTTAGTTGAGCTGTGATAGTCTTATTATAGCTTAATCTATTTCTCTTTGTTTTGATGATAACAAACTAATATGTTTAATCACTTAGTGTTTTTATGCTTTCCAGGTTATTGTAATATCTGTTAAGATGCACTTAAGTCACTTAGAGATGCACTTCGACTGGCCTCAGTCGCGCTTAACACCAAGCGAAGAAAGCAAGTTTCGCAAGCGGTGTTGAATAATCCCATTAAAGTCCAGAAGTGAGTTTAGGCGAGCTTCTAAGGCATAGAAGATGCGCTTGAATGAAGTTGAAGAAATGTTGATCACGAGGTTCCACTATAAGCACAGGGTGTACGCTGTCGCAGAAGAGAACCGCCAAAATGCAAGGCAAGGCTGGTGAGCGGGAGAATTCAAGTTGCGTGCACAAGAGGTGTGAGAAGAACTTGAATGTCTTTGAGACGCATATCCAGAGATCGCCAGCGTGGAGGAGTTAGTTAGCGCAGTGGACACGGATTGCTGATGTGGCGTGCATCAACAAGTTGAAGAACAAAACCAAATTAATCCAAGATGTTGATTATCTCTAGCAATTTAATCAAGGCGCACGGATTGATGAGGTGGCAGCTTGCTAAGTCTAAATTTGTTACACGAAATTAAGTGAGGTTGTATCTTAAGTTGAGTGTATAAATAGTGGACTGTAGTATTCACTCTAGTTATTACAAAGTGAGGAATTCAGAGAGAAGCTAGGAGAGCTTAAGTGTTGACTCATTTGTAATCAGAGAGAAGTGAAGTGCCATTGTTCTAGAGCTGAACTCAAGTGTTGTATAAAGAGAGTTTACAAGTAAGTTTCGAGAGTTGAAGCTAAGTTGTAACCTTCTTCTATCAATACAAAGTAGTGGTGAGTTTTATCCCGAGTCAATTAGTGACTTAGGGTTCTCACCGTTTGGAAACTCTTTGTGTGCAAATCTTAGTGAGATTTAAACACTTAAAGCGCGCTCTTATTGTTGTCTGACCTCTTCCGCGTTTAAGGACTTTAGTAAATCGATTACTAAGTGTTCTACACAGGTCAAGCGCATCTCTAAGTATAAAAGCGCAATTATATACTTGAGAAGCGCATCTAAGGCTTAATGAAACTTAAAAGACATTGAACAATAGTGGTTTAATAAACACGAATCTATAATTGGTATCAGAGCTACAGGTTTGCCTATTTGCACTAATCCTTTTTGCAGATCATAAGGGTTTTGAAGAGTAAGAACATGTCGAACTTCAACCTTGGAATCTCTCTCGCAAAGCCCCACGTACTCATTGAAGGTAATTAGAATGGTGGCTAACGATGACAAATAATTATATCCAGCAAACGGATTATCAATGCTGGAAGATCATCGACAAGGGAGATGAGATAATTACTGAGAAAGATGACTCCAAATGGGAAGCCAAGGAGTATCAACTAATGGAGAAAAACACCAAAGCGTGTCAGCTCATCCTCAATGCGCTATCCGGGAAAGATATTGATAAGGTATTGTCTCTTCCCACTGCTAAAGAGATGTGGACAACCATCATCAACATGCATTAAGGTAGTGAGGATATGAAATACAACCGACTATTTGAGCTGAACCGTGAATTTCGCTCCATTAAAATGGGTGAAAACGAGCTTGTATCTGACTACCATTCTCGATGTCAAATTCTATATGACAAAATGCTATCCGCTGGAATGGAAAAGAAAGCGTGTGAGTACTCAATGGCATTCATACATGGGGTGAATTCCAAGTATGCTACTCTCAAGCAGATTCTTCTCCAATCAAAAGCGACTCGAGAATTGCCTATTTCTGTGCTTGCAGGAAAATTCAAAGTACAAGAGATCAAGAATAATGAAGAGAAACTACTAGAACGAGAAACCAAGGTTATGGCGCTCAAGCTCTCCCGCGTCCTCCAGAAATTAGAGAAGAATGACGAAGGAGACGATGATGATGATAGAGATGTCGCCATGATGACCAAGGTAGTGAAGAAATTCTTTAAAAGGCAAGGTGGATTCAAGCGCGATCCAACATCCAAGCAGCGCGATGTCCGGGACTTTACATGCTTCAATTGCAATGAGAAGGGACATCTAGCCAAGGCGTGTCCTCATGCCAAGGTGAATCCAAGCTCCAGCTCCAACAAGCAGCCCCCTAAACAAGCGTTTGTCACGCTTTGGGGAGAATCAGACGAAGAATATGAAGATGGAGCGCAAGCAGATGTTTGCTTGATGGCTGGTGAAGGATCCGATTCTGACTCTGGTTCTGAAATAGAGGTAGCAAATCTAAATCTTGACATTTTACTAAGCGCAACCTTGTTTGCCTTTTAAGAGAATTGATGGTTGAACACAAGTCTCTAGATACTGAAGCTAGAGAACAACTGGTTAAACTTAATTCTAAAAAAAGTGATAGTTGAGCTTTCCAAACGTTTACATGACAGACCCAAACTCCTTTCTAAATCTTGTGAGCGCTGTCATGGAAACGGGTTTGAAAGAAACTCTGACTCAACTAAGGACGTAAAGCTTGATCAGATTATCTCCAAGCTTGACGACCTGACTAAGCTAGTAGATGCAAGGTCTGTTTCTCAAACAGTCTTTGTCAAAGCTAAACCTGGACTGGGCTATGACCCCCAGGAGTCCTCTTCTAAAACCATCTTTCCTCAAACAAGTGACTATTCTGAAAACTTTAAGTCACTTGAACAAGACTTGACTTCCTACAAGAGTGAAAACTCTCATTTAAAAAGCAGAATCAATGTTCTTGAGGAACAACCATCTGAAACCAAAGAATGGTTTCATGGGGAAAAAGCGCACCACTTATATGTGAAACAAGCGCGCACCCCTGCTCAGACTATGAAACTTGAGAAGAAAGCACCATTTAGACAAGGAAAAGGGAAGTATGGTTACGTGATAGGTAACCATTATTGCACTTTTTGTGGTAAAAATGGACACGATAGGCGTGAGTGTTAGGAACTAAAAGTCCTAAAAAACAAGCTCTATAAGCCAATGGCTAAATCCGAGGGCAAGCGTACACGATGTTGACATTCATCTGTCGAGAACGATTGCGCTTCAGCACGCAGAGGTGCTCTTTGTGAAGCGAGACCTCATCTAGTGCTCGATTTAAATGATCCTAGCTATTATGAGCCAGTCCAAAAGACTAGTTCAACAATAGCTATGTCTAATGTTCCCTCGAAGGGCAAACTTCGTTGGGAGATCAAAGCTTGATTTCTTCGCTTGCAGGTTGGAATGCAGAGTAGGTGGTATATCGACAGCGGATGTTCGTGTCACATGACGGGCGATCCAACATTACTACTCTCATTTCAAGCTAAGGAGGGAGTCAGCGTCTTCTTTGGTGACAAGAAGCAGGGAAGAATCAAAGCTCGAGGCAGCGCACATCTAAAGAAGTCAATACAAATCAAAGATGTGAATTTAGTAGATAGCCTCCGGTTCAATCTACTCAATGTAGCCCAGTTGTGCGACCAAGGGGGAAACAAGGTATGGTTTAACACAAGTGAATGTACAGTGGTCAGCCTTGATCAAGAGATACTTCTAAAGGGTAAGCGCATCGATAACACATACCTGTTCGACCACTCCTACTCCCCTAAGCGCAACCTATGCCTCGCTACACTTGATGAGACGACTAGTGTTTGGCACAAGAGAATGGGACACGCTAGTCTACATCTACTCAACAAGCTTCAGTCCAATGACCTGGTTCGTGGTCTTCCTCGCATCAAAGTGGAATCCATGACTTCATGCTCAGATTGCTCCAAGGCCAAAGCGATAAGAAGCTCCTTTCCATCTATTAAGGTAGTGCAGACCAAGGCTCCTCTAGGGCTTCTCCACATGGACTTATGTGGACCACTATGTACTCAGAGTAAGGGAGGTAATCACTACATTTTTGTTATAGTTGATGACTATTCTCGCTACACCTGGACTCTCTTCTTAAAAGACAAGAGTGAAACCTTTGAAAAGTTTCGTACTCATGCGTTTTCCTAGAAAAGAGTTTGGGGCTCCCCATTTGTGTAATTCGTTCTGACAATGGAACCGAATTCAAGAATGGAGAGTTCTTAACATTTTGTGATGAAAGGGGTATAGATCATAATTTCTCTATTCCTAGAACCCTTGAGAAAAATGGAGTTGTTGAGCGCAAGAATAGGACTCTACAAGAGATGGCACGTACAATGCTACTCTCTAGTGGTGTCGCTTCATACTATTGGGCACAAGCTGTGAGCACAACATGTTATATTACTAACCGAGCCTTGTTAAGGCCTATCCTAGAGAAAACCCCATATGAGTTGCTCAAAGGACGTACACCTAATATCTCTCACTTACGAGTGTTTGGTTGCAAGTGTTACTTCAATAACAATGGGAAAGATCTCTTGGGTAAATTTGATGCTAGGAACGACAATGCTATCTTTCTAGGTTACGCTTCTGCTAACAAGGGGTATAGAGTGCTCAACCTGAGGACTCAGATGGAAGAAGATAGTATTCATGTGAAATTTGATGAAGGACAACTTGATAGCACAGAGGAAATGAATGACGATCCATTTGTTAGCCCTGATCTACCTACAGCTTCTCCACACACTCCTCAAGCTCCACCTTCTACGACTTCTACAGGTATAGAAAATGACGATGATGATTGTGGTGGTTGCGCTTCTCGACCTTCGGCTCTAAAAGTAAGCAATCCAAGTGACGAAGCTATTCCAGAGAACAACACCCAGAATATAGATCAAGGAAGTGGACCATTCAACAATGATCAAGCTACACCTTCATCATATCGCTCAAGTCAGGTAACACCCTCAGTTACTTCAGCTAGACCTTCTAGCTCTCAAGCGGGATCTAGCAGTGGTCAAGTGCAACATGACAGTCCTCAAGCGGGACCAAGTGACCAATCTGGTGGAAATAGAAGCTTGTCCAAGACTACAACGATGAAGGTACGAGATAATACTCTGATCACAGTGCGGGATTACCAACAAATGAATTCCCATCCAGTTTGAGCGATCATATCTCAGTTCAAAAAAGGTACCCAAACTCACTCTAACATACTTAACTTGCTTGATTGTAGTGCTTTTGTGTCTTTAGAGGAACCAAAGAACATACAAGCCACGCTTCAAGATCCAGACTGGATAATTGCTATGCGAAAAGAGTTAGAAAAGGTCAAGCGTAACCAGGTATGGCGTCTAGTGCCCCGACCAGGTGATAGGAGCATTATTGGTACGCGTTGGGTATTCAGGAACAAACTGGATGATAGTGGAGCAGTGATTCGTAACAAAGCTCGACTTGTTGCACAAGGATACAATCAACAAGAAGGCATTGATTATGATGAAACATACGCACCAGTTGCTCGACTAGAGGCAATTTTCTTGTTGATCGCTTACGCCGCACACAAAGGATTCAAGCTGTTTCAAATGGACGTGAAGACTGCTTTCCTCAATGGTGTTTTGAACGAGGAAGTGTACGTCAAGCAACCACCAGGTTTTGAAGATCCAGCTTATCCTGATCATGTGTACTTCCTAGACAAGGCGCTTTATGGTCTTAAGCAAGCCCCTTGCGCTTGGTATGACTGTCTATCGAAGTATCTACTTGCTAATGGCTACAAGAGAGGATTGGTGGACAAGACCCTCTTCATCAGGGAAGCAAAGGGCAATATCCTTATTGTCCAAATTTATGTTGATGATATTATTTTTGGTTCTACTAACTTGCAGCTTTTAGATGATTTTAAGAATATTATGAGCCTCAAGTTCAGCATGAGCATGATTGGTGAGCTCAAGTACTTCCTCGGGCTTCAAGTGAACAAACTGGAAAATGGCATTGAAATACATCAACAAAAATACATCAAAGAGCTTCTCAAGAAATATCAAATGGAAGGTAGCAAACCATGTCCTACACCACTCTCAACCACTACAAAACTGGATAAAGATCTTATGGATAAGAAGGTAGATCAAACTATGTATAGAGGTATGGTTGGATCCCTTATGTATTTAACTGCTTCAAGACCTGATATTGTCTTTGTTGTTAGTGTTTGTGCTCGCTCTCAGTCAGACCCTCACGCTTCTCACCTAACTCATGTAAAGCGCATCCTTAGATATCTTAAGGGGTCTGACGATTTATGTCTTTGGTACTCTAAAGGAGGCGGCCTTTCTCTTGTTGGCTACACCGATGCAGATTATGCAGGTTATTTAGCAGACCGTAAGAGCACAAGTGGGATGGCACAGTTCCTTGGACCATGTCTTGTATTGTGGGTATCCAAGAAGCAGAATTGTATTGCGCTTTCAACGGCAGAAGCAGAGTACATAGCCGCAGCGCAATGTTGTGCTCAAGTACTGTGGATAAAGAAACAACTCGTTGACTACGGTATTAATCTAGACACTACTACTATCTATTGTGATAATACCAACGCAATATGTGTCTCCAAGAACCCAGTACATCACACACAAACTAAGCACATCGATGTACGACACAACTTTCTACGTGATCATGTAGAGCGCAAGAACATCGAGCTTACTCACGTATCTTCAGAAGGGCAAATAGCGTATATTTTTACTAAAGCGCTTAATCGACATGTCTTCTTAAACCTTCGGGTTCAGCTTGGCCTTATGCGACTCCATTAGCTTTGAGGCAATGGCCTTGTAAGTATTTCCCTATTTGACTAAAATTAGTGAGCTTAGTATCAATGTACGAACTATGGTAGCTTGCGCTTGATAGCTTTGAGTCATTCATGCTTTATGGTTGTTCGTTAAAATGAATTAGTACTGAAGTTATCTTACTTGCTTAGCTCGATTTGAAATAATCATAGTCAATTGCATGCTCTTCTTTGCAAAAACTTGACAATGGTGATCGTCTTCTACCCATATTACATGCCTAAGAAATGATCCATTGCATAGGTGTCCCTAGCCTGACTAGATGTAACGATTCTCTCGTCCTTATTAAACTCCACATTAGAGAAGTATTCATTTGGTGACATAAAGCTCAATTACCCTATTATATATGCACATACGTCCACATCAACTTGAGTGATTGAATGCTCTAATGTCCCCTATATGAAATGTGCATCTTCCTGTTCATTAATTTCTTTACATTGTGGTTAGTAAGTTGAACTAGACATCACACATTTGCATCTAATCGCCTCAGTCAATTTTTGAGCTTCATCAGATTATTCAGACAGAGATGGATTTGTTTGTGCTTCTTATCATAGCGAGCTTCTGTGTTGTGTTTCATTGCGCTTCAAAGCATGAACGGCTGGTTTGTCTACACATATTTGGGTTTGCTTAAATGTGAAGTAATGGCTAGCTGTCAAACGGCTCTTTCCAGCTTTTGATGTAACAGCTACTTTTATAGTCGTTGGGGTGTCTAGCGCGTCTAATCAATGCTTTTTACTGGACCGTTGCACTGCCCAGCGTTATATCTACCGTTGGAATTTGATTGGTCGATTGGTCGGTTGAGAGTGGATGCCGAGAGCGTATAAATACCAGGTATTTGTCATCCTTTTCATTTACCCTATTTCTACCTCTTGCCTCTCTCTCTCTCTCTCTCAAACTCCGCTCCATCTTCCTCATTCCTCTACTTCAAGCCTTACCAATGGAATACGTTAATTTAGCCTCCCTTGACCCTGCTACACGCGAGAAGGTTGAGTCACAGTTGAAAACTCAATCTTCCTCATCTGGTCCGTCAATCTCTACCCAAGCTCCACAAATACAGCCTCTCCAAACACATCCTACCCAAACAAAAATCTCCACAGATGAACCAATCCCCACAAAGAGCCCATTATCCCAGATGCTCCACTCTTCTCCCACGAGCCCAGAGTTGATCTCTCCCTCACTGCTGAAGATCTTGAGCTTGCTGGTTATGATGTTGAGAAGGAAATTGCTCGGCCTACTACCGCAGCTTCTACTCTGTAAGTGCCTCTCTCTACCCCAGCAAAGGGTAAACAAGTGCTTGAAATCAACACTCCCTCCAGGTTAGGTACTCAGTCCAGAGCAGGTACTCAGTTCCTTACGTCTCCTCAGCACATTCTTGCCTCTATACCATCTGATTCCGATGAAGACGAGGACTTTTGCATTCAAGCCCGACTAGGCCATGAGTCTCCTCTTCCTCTGACCACTCAGCGCGCAGATCGCCAGAGTGATGTGCTTCACAGAAAGAGTCGTAAGCGTAAGGCTCCTCTTCCTCCTCCTCCTGCTGAAGAGATTGAGTCTTCAGATGGTTCAGAACATGATTCTCCGCCTCCTGAGGTCGTCACAGAGAAAGGGACGTCTACCTGTTCAAAGCGTGCTAGAGTTATTAGTGTCAACGACTTTCCTCCTATCCCTTCAGGTATTGCTAAACGCTCATTTCTATTTTCAGAGATTGTCACTCCTGATCTTCTAACTGAGCTCCAAGGGTCATCCCACATTACGCGCTTCTCTACCTGGTTGAGCTTCCAAGGCTGGGATAAGTTGGAGACCGAACCGGCGCACAACAATGACTCTATGGTCTATCAATTCTATCCGATGATGGAGTACCAACCTGCTAATCCTGAGTATGCACAAGTTTAGTTCAGTTGGCGTGGCAATTCCAGAGAAACGTTCTTGATAAAGGACTTGGCCAAAGCGATCGTTCTTACGGGGAAGTCTAATGGGTTTGGTGTTTGTACAAGAAAAACTGGCCTGCCGGTGGAAAGTAACTTAAAGAGGTCGTCTTTGGTCCTAACGTGCCCAAGCGCACTCTCTCTGTGGATATGTTGAAGCCCAGTAGAAGACTTCTCCACAATTTTATAATCACCAACATTACACCCAGAGACTACGACAGGGACAAGGTAACAATCACCAATTGCTGTATCATAACGGCTGTCAAATCAAACCAAGTGGTCAACACCGCTCAAATAATGATGAGCCACTTAGTTTTATGCCCTGCAACAACTTCTGGTCCCTTGCCATTTCCACATATCATCTGCAAAATGCTGAAAGCCGATGGTCTCTATGATCGCTCCTTGACTGACTACGACTGCTCCACATTTCTTACCTCATATGCTATTTGTGCTATTCTACTTCCAAAGCCTGAGAGTACACACCCCTCCAGCTCGCGCTCCGATCAAAGTCCTCGCGCTCGAACCACTTCTGCTTCTACAAATTTTTCAAGTGTTGTGGCCACACTCGAAGCGCATCACGAGGAAATTGAGAAACAGTTGGGCGTGTTGATTGAGAAGGTTACGAAGATGGTCTCTCTGGTTCAGTCTAAGTTTGAAGCTGAGGAAAGGCGATAGGTGTTGGTGTTGTGATGGTTGCGCTTTTATAAAGCGCTTTTGCTGAATTCTTTCTTTCTCTCTACTTTGTTTAAGATTTTTGTGAACTAGTCACCTAGGATATCTCACCTGTTTTTGTGCCAGCTACTTAATGATTAATGCAAGTATGTTTTGATTTTTATATCTCTGAGAACTTTGCTGACTTGATTCTTTGGTACTTAGGTTGCTCTTTGTTCGCTATACTTGCTTTGTTTGTCTTCCTATCTAGAAAGCGCAACCTACTATCTTTCTGACCGTATGACTATGCTTTTGATTTTTTCGATGATGTCAAAGGGGGAAGAAAACAGGTACACCCTTCTTTGATTAAGGGGGAAGTATGAGACCGTTCTTGAACTTAGGGGGAATTTAAAACTGTGTTGGTAAAGTACTTGGTAAGGTACTTCGACCTAATTCCGAATCTGAATACTTGATTAACTTGTTGTTTATTGTCTCCCTTTTAATCATTACAGAAAGTATTTTGAGCTTACCTGTTCACGGTTTGTCATAATCAAAAAGGGGGAAATTGTTAGTTGAGCTTTGATAGTCTTATTAAAGCTTAATCTATTGCTCTTTGTTTTGATGATAACAAACTAATATGTTTAATCTTTTAGTGTTTTTAAGCTTTCCAGGTTATTGTAATATCTGTTGGGATGCGCTTAAGTCACTTAGAGATGCGCTTCGACTGGCCTCAGTCGCGCTTAACACCAAGCGAAGAAAGCAAGTTTCGCAAGCGGTGTTGAATAATCCCATTCAAGTCCAGAAGTGAGTTTAGGCGAGCTTCTAAGGCATAGAAGATGCGCTTGAATGAAGTTGAAGAAATGTTGATCAGGAGGTTCCACTATAAGCACAGGTTGTACGCTGTCGTAGAAGAGAACTGCCGAAATGCAAGGGAAGGCTGGTGAGCGGGAGAATTCAAGTTGCGTGCACACGAGGTGTGAGAAGAACTTGAATGTCTTAAAGACGCATATCCAGGGATTGCCAGCGTGGAGGAGTTAGTTAGCGCAGTGGACACGGATTGCTGATGTGGCGTGCATCAACAAGTTGAAGAACAAAACCAAATTAATCCAAGCTGTTTATTATCTCTAGCAATTTAATCAAGGCGCACGGATTGATTAGGTGACAGCTTGCTAAGTCTAAATTTGTTACACGAAATTAAGTGAGGTTGTATCTTAAGTTGAGTGTATAAATAGTGGACTGTAGTATTCACTCTAGGTATTACAAAGTGAGGAATTCAGAGAGAAGCTAGGAGAGCTTAAGTGTTGACTCATTTGTAATCAGAGAGAAGTGAAGTGCCATTGTTCTAGAGCCGAACTCAAGTGTTGTAAGAAGAGAGTTTACGAGTAAGCTTCGAGAGTTGAAGCTAGAGCTGTAACCTTCTTCTATCAATACAAAGTAGTGGTGAGTTTTATCCCGAGTCAATTAGTGACTTAGGGTTCTCACCGTTTGGAAACTCTTTGTGTGCAAATCTTAGTGAGATTTAAACACTTAAAGCGCGCTCTTATTGTTGTCTGACCTCTTCCGCGTTTA
>NW_027371022.1:0-31310 GCF_046119375.1 Phyllobates terribilis | reverse complement strand
TTTCTGGTATATGAAAAACATGTTTTTCAATGGCAAAAATCAATGAATATTGTAAATGCACAAACAGTAATATCTCCACATTGCAAGGTGCAATTCTGAAATTTTTTGCTTTTTCCTGCTAATCCTAGCATGATAAAGAAGATTCAAAGAGAGTGAGATGCCAGCTCCTTTCATTCAGTCAGTAGCTTCAAACATTTCTGGTATATGAAAAACATGTTTTTCAATGGCAAAAATCAATGAATATTGTAAATGCACAAACAGTAATATCTCCACATTGCACGGTGCAATTCTGAAATTTTTAGCTTTTTCCTGTTAATCCTAGCATGATAAAGAAGATTCAAAGAGAGTGAGATGCCAGCTCCTTTCATTCAGTCAGTAGCTTCAAACATTTCTGGTATATGAAAAACATGTTTTTCAATGGCAAAAATCAATGAATATTGTAAATGCACAAACAGTAATATCTCCACATTGCAAGGTGCAATTCTGAAATTTTTTGCTTTTTCCTGTTAATCCTAGCATGATAAGAAGATTCAAAGAGAGTGAGATGCCAGCTCCTTTCATTCAGTCAGTAGCTTCAAACATTTCTGGTATATGAAAAACATGTTTTTCAATGGCAAAAATCAATGAATATTGTAAATGCACAAACAGTAATATCTCCACATTGCAAGGTGCAATTCTGAAATTTTTTGCTTTTTCCTGCTAATCCTAGCATGATAAAGAAGATTCAAAGAGAGTGAGATGCCAGCTCCTTTCATTCAGTCAGTAGCTTCAAACATTTCTGGTATATGAAAAACATGTTTTTCAATGGCAAAAATCAATGAATATTGTAAATGCACAAACAGTAATATCTCCACATTGCACGGTGCAATTCTGAAATTTTTAGCTTTTTCCTGTTAATCCTAGCATGATAAAGAAGATTCAAAGAGAGTGAGATGCCAGCTCCTTTCATTCAGTCAGTAGCTTCAAACATTTCTGGTATATGAAAAACATGTTTTTCAATGGCAAAAATCAATGAATATTGTAAATGCACAAACAGTAATATCTCCACATTGCAAGGTGCAATTCTGAAATTTTTTGCTTTTTCCTGCTAATCCTAGCATGATAAAGAAGATTCAAAGAGAGTGAGATGCCAGCTCCTTTCATTCAGTCAGTAGCTTCAAACATTTCTGGTATATGAAAAACATGTTTTTCAATGGCAAAAATCAATGAATATTGTAAATGCACAAACAGTAATATCTCCACATTGCACGGTGCAATTCTGAAATTTTTAGCTTTTTCCTGTTAATCCTAGCATGATAAAGAAGATTCAAAGAGAGTGAGATGCCAGCTCCTTTCATTCAGTCATTAGCTTCAAACATTTCTGGTATATGAAAAACATGTTTTTCAATGGCAAAAATCAATGAATATTGTAAATGCACAAACAGTAATATCTCCACATTGCACGGTGCAATTCTGAAATTTTTAGCTTTTTCCTGTTAATCCTAGCATGATAAAGAAGATTCAAAGAGAGTGAGATGCCAGCTCCTTTCATTCAGTCAGTAGCTTCAAACATTTCTGGTATATGAAAAACATGTTTTTCAATGGCAAAAATCAATGAATATTGTAAATGCACAAACAGTAATATCTCCACATTGCAAGGTGCAATTCTGAAATTTTTTGCTTTTTCCTGTTAATCCTAGCATGATAAAGAAGATTCAAAGAGAGTGAGATGCCAGCTCCTTTCATTCAGTCAGTAGCTTCAAACATTTCTGGTATATGAAAAACATGTTTTTCAATGGCAAAAATCAATGAATATTGTAAATGCACAAACAGTAATATCTCCACATTGCACGGTGCAATTCTGAAATTTTTAGCTTTTTCCTGTTAATCCTAGCATGATAAAGAAGATTCAAAGAGAGTGAGATGCCAGCTCCTTTCATTCAGTCAGTAGCTTCAAACATTTCTGGTATATGAAAAACATGTTTTTCAATGGCAAAAATCAATGAATATTGTAAATGCACAAACAGTAATATCTCCACATTGCAAGGTGCAATTCTGAAATTTTTTGCTTTTTCCTGCTAATCCTAGCATGATAAAGAAGATTCAAAGAGAGTGAGATGCCAGCTCCTTTCATTCAGTCAGTAGCTTCAAACATTTCTGGTATATGAAAAACATGTTTTTCAATGGCAAAAATCAATGAATATTGTAAATGCACAAACAGTAATATCTCCACATTGCACGGTGCAATTCTGAAATTTTTAGCTTTTTCCTGTTAATCCTAGCATGATAAAGAAGATTCAAAGAGAGTGAGATGCCAGCTCCTTTCATTCAGTCAGTAGCTTCAAACATTTCTGGTATATGAAAAACATGTTTTTCAATGGCAAAAATCAATGAATATTGTAAATGCACAAACAGTAATATCTCCACATTGCAAGGTGCAATTCTGAAATTTTTTGCTTTTTCCTGTTAATCCTAGCATGATAAAGAAGATTCAAAGAGAGTGAGATGCCAGCTCCTTTCATTCAGTCAGTAGCTTCAAACATTTCTGGTATATGAAAAACATGTTTTTCAATGGCAAAAATCAATGAATATTGTAAATGCACAAACAGTAATATCTCCACATTGCAAGGTGCAATTCTGAAATTTTTAGCTTTTTCCTGTTAATCCTAGCATGATAAAGAAGATTCAAAGAGAGTGAGATGCCAGCTCCTTTCATTCAGTCAGTAGCTTCAAACATTTCTGGTATATGAAAAACATGTTTTTCAATGGCAAAAATCAATGAATATTGTAAATGCACAAACAGTAATATCTCCACATTGCAAGGTGCAATTCTGAAATTTTTTGCTTTTTCCTGCTAATCCTAGCATGATAAAGAAGATTCAAAGAGAGTGAGATGCCAGCTCCTTTCATTCAGTCAGTAGCTTCAAACATTTCTGGTATATGAAAAACATGTTTTTCAATGGCAAAAATCAATGAATATTGTAAATGCACAAACAGTAATATCTCCACATTGCAAGGTGCAATTCTGAAATTTTTTGCTTTTTCCTGTTAATCCTAGCATGATAAAGAAGATTCAAAGAGAGTGAGATGCCAGCTCCTTTCATTCAGTCAGTAGCTTCAAACATTTCTGGTATATGAAAAACATGTTTTTCAATGGCAAAAATCAATGAATATTGTAAATGCACAAACAGTAATATCTCCACATTGCAAGGTGCAATTCTGAAATTTTTTGCTTTTTCCTGCTAATCCTAGCATGATAAAGAAGATTCAAAGAGAGTGAGATGCCAGCTCCTTTCATTCAGTCAGTAGCTTCAAACATTTCTGGTATATGAAAAACATGTTTTTCAATGGCAAAAATCAATGAATATTGTAAATGCACAAACAGTAATATCTCCACATTGCAAGGTGCAATTCTGAATTTTTTTGCTTTTTCCTGCTAATCCTAGCATGATAAAGAAGATTCAAAGAGAGTGAGATGCCAGCTCCTTTCATTCAGTCAGTAGCTTCAAACATTTCTGGTATATGAAAAACATGTTTTTCAATGGCAAAAATCAATGAATATTGTAAATGCACAAACAGTAATATCTCCACATTGCACGGTGCAATTCTGAAATTTTTAGCTTTTTCCTGTTAATCCTAGCATGATAAAGAAGATTCAAAGAGAGTGAGATGCCAGCTCCTTTCATTCAGTCAGTAGCTTCAAACATTTCTGGTATATGAAAAACATGTTTTTCAATGGCAAAAATCAATGAATATTGTAAATGCACAAACAGTAATATCTCCACATTGCAAGGTGCAATTCTGAAATTTTTTGCTTTTTCCTGCTAATCCTAGCATGATAAAGAAGATTCAAAGAGAGTGAGATGCCAGCTCCTTTCATTCAGTCAGTAGCTTCAAACATTTCTGGTATATGAAAAACATGTTTTTCAATGGCAAAAATCAATGAATATTGTAAATGCACAAACAGTAATATCTCCACATTGCACGGTGCAATTCTGAAATTTTTAGCTTTTTCCTGTTAATCCTAGCATGATAAAGAAGATTCAAAGAGAGTGAGATGCCAGCTCCTTTCATTCAGTCAGTAGCTTCAAACATTTCTGGTATATGAAAAACATGTTTTTCAATGGCAAAAATCAATGAATATTGTAAATGCACAAACAGTAATATCTCCACATTGCAAGGTGCAATTCTGAAATTTTTTGCTTTTTCCTGTTAATCCTAGCATGATAAAGAAGATTCAAAGAGAGTGAGATGCCAGCTCCTTTCATTCAGTCAGTAGCTTCAAACATTTCTGGTATATGAAAAACATGTTTTTCAATGGCAAAAATCAATGAATATTGTAAATGCACAAACAGTAATATCTCCACATTGCACGGTGCAATTCTGAAATTTTTAGCTTTTTCCTGTTAATCCTAGCATGATAAAGAAGATTCAAAGAGAGTGAGATGCCAGCTCCTTTCATTCAGTCAGTAGCTTCAAACATTTCTGGTATATGAAAAACATGTTTTTCAATGGCAAAAATCAATGAATATTGTAAATGCACAAACAGTAATATCTCCACATTGCAAGGTGCAATTCTGAAATTTTTTGCTTTTTCCTGTTAATCCTAGCATGATAAAGAAGATTCAAAGAGAGTGAGATGCCAGCTCCTTTCATTCAGTCAGTAGCTTCAAACATTTCTGGTATATGAAAAACGTTTTTCAATGGCAAAAATCAATGAATATTGTAAATGCACAAACAGTAATATCTCCACATTGCAAGGTACAATTCTGAAATTTTTTGCTTTTTCCTGCTAATCCTAGCATGATAAAGAAGATTCAAAGAGAGTGAGATGCCAGCTCCTTTCATTCAGTCAGTAGCTTCAAACATTTCTGGTATATGAAAAACATGTTTTTCAATGGCAAAAATCAATGAATATTGTAAATGCACAAACAGTAATATCTCCACATTGCAAGGTGCAATTCTGAAATTTTTTGCTTTTTCCTGCTAATCCTAGCATGATAAAGAAGATTCAAAGAGAGTGAGATGCCAGCTCCTTTCATTCAGTCAGTAGCTTCAAACATTTCTGGTATATGAAAAACATGTTTTTCAATGGCAAAAATCAATGAATATTGTAAATGCACAAACAGTAATATCTCCACATTGCACGGTGCAATTCTGAAATTTTTAGCTTTTTCCTGTTAATCCTAGCATGATAAAGAAGATTCAAAGAGAGTGAGATGCCAGCTCCTTTCATTCAGTCAGTAGCTTCAAACATTTCTGGTATATGAAAAACATGTTTTTCAATGGCAAAAATCAATGAATATTGTAAATGCACAAACAGTAATATCTCCACATTGCAAGGTGCAATTCTGAAATTTTTTGCTTTTTCCTGTTAATCCTAGCATGATAAAGAAGATTCAAAGAGAGTGAGATGCCAGCTCCTTTCATTCAGTCAGTAGCTTCAAACATTTCTGGTATATGAAAAACATGTTTTTCAATGGCAAAAATCAATGAATATTGTAAATGCACAAACAGTAATATCTCCACATTGCACGGTGCAATTCTGAAATTTTTTGCTTTTTCCTGCTAATCCTAGCATGATAAAGAAGATTCAAAGAGTGAGATGCCAGCTCCTTTCATTCAGTCAGTAGCTTCAAACATTTTTGGTATATGAAAAACATGTTTTTCAATGGCAAAAATCAATGAATATTGTAAATGCACAAACAGTAATATCTCCACATTGCACGGTGCAATTCTGAAATTTTTAGCTTTTTCCTGTTAATCCTAGCATGATAAAGAAGATTCAAAGAGAGTGAGATGCCAGCTCCTTTCATTCAGTCAGTAGCTTCAAACATTTCTGGTATATGAAAAACATGTTTTTCAATGGCAAAAATCAATGAATATTGTAAATGCACAAACAGTAATATCTCCACATTGCAAGGTGCAATTCTGAATTTTTTTGCTTTTTCCTGCTAATCCTAGCATGATAAAGAAGATTCAAAGAGAGTGAGATGCCAGCTCCTTTCATTCAGTCAGTAGCTTCAAACATTTCTGGTATATGAAAAACATGTTTTTCAATGGCAAAAATCAATGAATATTGTAAATGCACAAACAGTAATATCTCCACATTGCACGGTGCAATTCTGAAATTTTTAGCTTTTTCCTGTTAATCCTAGCATGATAAAGAAGATTCAAAGAGAGTGAGATGCCAGCTCCTTTCATTCAGTCAGTAGCTTCAAACATTTCTGGTATATGAAAAACATGTTTTTCAATGGCAAAAATCAATGAATATTGTAAATGCACAAACAGTAATATCTCCACATTGCAAGGTGCAATTCTGAAATTTTTTGCTTTTTCCTGCTAATCCTAGCATGATAAAGAAGATTCAAAGAGAGTGAGATGCCAGCTCCTTTCATTCAGTCAGTAGCTTCAAACATTTCTGGTATATGAAAAACATGTTTTTCAATGGCAAAAATCAATGAATATTGTAAATGCACAAACAGTAATATCTCCACATTGCAAGGTGCAATTCTGAAATTTTTTGCTTTTTCCTGCTAATCCTAGCATGATAAAGAAGATTCAAAGAGTGAGATGCCAGCTCCTTTCATTCAGTCAGTAGCTTCAAACATTTCTGGTATATGAAAAACATGTTTTTCAATGGCAAAAATCAATGAATATTGTAAATGCACAAACAGTAATATCTCCACATTGCACGGTGCAATTCTGAAATTTTTAGCTTTTTCCTGTTAATCCTAGCATGATAAAGAAGATTCAAAGAGAGTGAGATGCCAGCTCCTTTCATTCAGTCAGTAGCTTCAAACATTTCTGGTATATGAAAAACATGTTTTTCAATGGCAAAAATCAATGAATATTGTAAATGCACAAACAGTAATATCTCCACATTGCAAGGTGCAATTCTGAAATTTTTAGCTTTTTCCTGTTAATCCTAGCATGATAAAGAAGATTCAAAGAGAGTGAGATGCCAGCTCCTTTCATTCAGTCAGTAGCTTCAAACATTTCTGGTATATGAAAAACATGTTTTTCAATGGCAAAAATCAATGAATATTGTAAATGCACAAACAGTAATATCTCCACATTGCAAGGTGCAATTCTGAAATTTTTTGCTTTTTCCTGCTAATCCTAGCATGATAAAGAAGATTCAAAGAGAGTGAGATGCCAGCTCCTTTCATTCAGTCAGTAGCTTCAAACATTTCTGGTATATGAAAAACATGTTTTTCAATGGCAAAAATCAATGAATATTGTAAATGCACAAACAGTAATATCTCCACATTGCAAGGTGCAATTCTGAAATTTTTTGCTTTTTCCTGTTAATCCTAGCATGATAAAGAAGATTCAAAGAGAGTGAGATGCCAGCTCCTTTCATTCAGTCAGTAGCTTCAAACATTTCTGGTATATGAAAAACATGTTTTTCAATGGCAAAAATCAATGAATATTGTAAATGCACAAACAGTAATATCTCCACATTGCAAGGTGCAATTCTGAAATTTTTTGCTTTTTCCTGCTAATCCTAGCATGATAAAGAAGATTCAAAGAGTGAGATGCCAGCTCCTTTCATTCAGTCAGTAGCTTCAAACATTTCTGGTATATGAAAAACATGTTTTTCAATGGCAAAAATCAATGAATATTGTAAATGCACAAACAGTAATATCTCCACATTGCACGGTGCAATTCTGAAATTTTTAGCTTTTTCCTGTTAATCCTAGCATGATAAAGAAGATTCAAAGAGAGTGAGATGCCAGCTCCTTTCATTCAGTCAGTAGCTTCAAACATTTCTGGTATATGAAAAACATGTTTTTCAATGGCAAAAATCAATGAATATTGTAAATGCACAAACAGTAATATCTCCACATTGCAAGGTGCAATTCTGAATTTTTTTGCTTTTTCCTGCTAATCCTAGCATGATAAAGAAGATTCAAAGAGAGTGAGATGCCAGCTCCTTTCATTCAGTCAGTAGCTTCAAACATTTCTGGTATATGAAAAACATGTTTTTCAATGGCAAAAATCAATGAATATTGTAAATGCACAAACAATAATATCTCCACATTGCACGGTGCAATTCTGAAATTTTTAGCTTTTTCCTGTTAATCCTAGCATGATAAAGAAGATTCAAAGAGAGTGAGATGCCAGCTCCTTTCATTCAGTCAGTAGCTTCAAACATTTCTGGTATATGAAAAACATGTTTTTCAATGGCAAAAATCAATGAATATTGTAAATGCACAAACAGTAATATCTCCACATTGCAAGGTGCAATTCTGAAATTTTTTGCTTTTTCCTGCTAATCCTAGCATGATAAAGAAGATTCAAAGAGAGTGAGATGCCAGCTCCTTTCATTCAGTCAGTAGCTTCAAACATTTCTGGTATATGAAAAACATGTTTTTCAATGGCAAAAATCAATGAATATTGTAAATGCACAAACAGTAATATCTCCACATTGCACGGTGCAATTCTGAAATTTTTAGCTTTTTCCTGTTAATCCTAGCATGATAAAGAAGATTCAAAGAGAGTGAGATGCCAGCTCCTTTCATTCAGTCAGTAGCTTCAAACATTTCTGGTATATGAAAAACATGTTTTTCAATGGCAAAAATCAATGAATATTGTAAATGCACAAACAGTAATATCTCCACATTGCAAGGTGCAATTCTGAAATTTTTTGCTTTTTCCTGTTAATCCTAGCATGATAAAGAAGATTCAAAGAGAGTGAGATGCCAGCTCCTTTCATTCAGTCAGTAGCTTCAAACATTTCTGGTATATGAAAAACATGTTTTTCAATGGCAAAAATCAATGAATATTGTAAATGCACAAACAGTAATATCTCCACATTGCACGGTGCAATTCTGAAATTTTTAGCTTTTTCCTGTTAATCCTAGCATGATAAAGAAGATTCAAAGAGAGTGAGATGCCAGCTCCTTTCATTCAGTCAGTAGCTTCAAACATTTCTGGTATATGAAAAACATGTTTTTCAATGGCAAAAATCAATGAATATTGTAAATGCACAAACAGTAATATCTCCACATTGCAAGGTGCAATTCTGAAATTTTTTGCTTTTTCCTGTTAATCCTAGCATGATAAAGAAGATTCAAAGAGAGTGAGATGCCAGCTCCTTTCATTCAGTCAGTAGCTTCAAACATTTCTGGTATATGAAAAACGTTTTTCAATGGCAAAAATCAATGAATATTGTAAATGCACAAACAGTAATATCTCCACATTGCAAGGTACAATTCTGAAATTTTTTGCTTTTTCCTGCTAATCCTAGCATGATAAAGAAGATTCAAAGAGAGTGAGATGCCAGCTCCTTTCATTCAGTCAGTAGCTTCAAACATTTCTGGTATATGAAAAACATGTTTTTCAATGGCAAAAATCAATGAATATTGTAAATGCACAAACAGTAATATCTCCACATTGCAAGGTGCAATTCTGAATTTTTTTGCTTTTTCCTGCTAATCCTAGCATGATAAAGAAGATTCAAAGAGAGTGAGATGCCAGCTCCTTTCATTCAGTCAGTAGCTTCAAACATTTCTGGTATATGAAAAACATGTTTTTCAATGGCAAAAATCAATGAATATTGTAAATGCACAAACAGTAATATCTCCACATTGCACGGTGCAATTCTGAAATTTTTAGCTTTTTCCTGTTAATCCTAGCATGATAAAGAAGATTGAAAGAGAGTGAGATGCCAGCTCCTTTCATTCAGTCAGTAGCTTCAAACATTTCTGGTATATGAAAAACATGTTTTTCAATGGCAAAAATCAATGAATATTGTAAATGCACAAACAGTAATATCTCCACATTGCAAGGTGCAATTCTGAAATTTTTTGCTTTTTCCTGTTAATCCTAGCATGATAAAGAAGATTCAAAGAGAGTGAGATGCCAGCTCCTTTCATTCAGTCAGTAGCTTCAAACATTTCTGGTATATGAAAAACATGTTTTTCAATGGCAAAAATCAATGAATATTGTAAATGCACAAACAGTAATATCTCCACATTGCACGGTGCAATTCTGAAATTTTTAGCTTTTTCCTGTTAATCCTAGCATGATAAAGAAGATTCAAAGAGAGTGAGATGCCAGCTCCTTTCATTCAGTCAGTAGCTTCAAACATTTCTGGTATATGAAAAACATGTTTTTCAATGGCAAAAATCAATGAATATTGTAAATGCACAAACAGTAATATCTCCACATTGCAAGGTGCAATTCTGAAATTTTTTGCTTTTTCCTGCTAATCCTAGCATGATAAAGAAGATTCAAAGAGAGTGAGATGCCAGCTCCTTTCATTCAGTCAGTAGCTTCAAACATTTCTGGTATATGAAAAACATGTTTTTCAATGGCAAAAATCAATGAATATTGTAAATGCACAAACAGTAATATCTCCACATTGCACGGTGCAATTCTGAAATTTTTAGCTTTTTCCTGTTAATCCTAGCATGATAAAGAAGATTCAAAGAGAGTGAGATGCCAGCTCCTTTCATTCAGTCAGTAGCTTCAAACATTTCTGATATATGAAAAACATGTTTTTCAATGGCAAAAATCAATGAATATTGTAAATGCACAAACAGTAATATCTCCACATTGCAAGGTGCAATTCTGAAATTTTTTGCTTTTTCCTGTTAATCCTAGCATGATAAAGAAGATTCAAAGAGAGTGAGATGCCAGCTCCTTTCATTCAGTCAGTAGCTTCAAACATTTCTGGTATATGAAAAACATGTTTTTCAATGGCAAAAATCAATGAATATTGTAAATGCACAAACAGTAATATCTCCACATTGCAAGGTGCAATTCTGAAATTTTTTGCTTTTTCCTGCTAATCCTAGCATGATAAAGAAGATTCAAAGAGTGAGATGCCAGCTCCTTTCATTCAGTCAGTAGCTTCAAACATTTCTGGTATATGAAAAACATGTTTTTCAATGGCAAAAATCAATGAATATTGTAAATGCACAAACAGTAATATCTCCACATTGCACGGTGCAATTCTGAAATTTTTAGCTTTTTCCTGTTAATCCTAGCATGATAAAGAAGATTCAAAGAGAGTGAGATGCCAGCTCCTTTCATTCAGTCAGTAGCTTCAAACATTTCTGGTATATGAAAAACATGTTTTTCAATGGCAAAAATCAATGAATATTGTAAATGCACAAACAGTAATATCTCCACATTGCAAGGTGCAATTCTGAATTTTTTTGCTTTTTCCTGCTAATCCTAGCATGATAAAGAAGATTCAAAGAGAGTGAGATGCCAGCTCCTTTCATTCAGTCAGTAGCTTCAAACATTTCTGGTATATGAAAAACATGTTTTTCAATGGCAAAAATCAATGAATATTGTAAATGCACAAACAGTAATATCTCCACATTGCACGGTGCAATTCTGAAATTTTTAGCTTTTTCCTGTTAATCCTAGCATGATAAAGAAGATTCAAAGAGAGTGAGATGCCAGCTCCTTTCATTCAGTCAGTAGCTTCAAACATTTCTGGTATATGAAAAACATGTTTTTCAATGGCAAAAATCAATGAATATTGTAAATGCACAAACAGTAATATCTCCACATTGCAAGGTGCAATTCTGAAATTTTTTGCTTTTTCCTGCTAATCCTAGCATGATAAAGAAGATTCAAAGAGAGTGAGATGCCAGCTCCTTTCATTCAGTCAGTAGCTTCAAACATTTCTGGTATATGAAAAACATGTTTTTCAATGGCAAAAATCAATGAATATTGTAAATGCACAAACAGTAATATCTCCACATTGCACGGTGCAATTCTGAAATTTTTAGCTTTTTCCTGTTAATCCTAGCATGATAAAGAAGATTCAAAGAGAGTGAGATGCCAGCTCCTTTCATTCAGTCAGTAGCTTCAAACATTTCTGGTATATGAAAAACATGTTTTTCAATGGCAAAAATCAATGAATATTGTAAATGCACAAACAGTAATATCTCCACATTGCAAGGTGCAATTCTGAAATTTTTTGCTTTTTCCTGTTAATCCTAGCATGATAAAGAAGATTCAAAGAGAGTGAGATGCCAGCTCCTTTCATTCAGTCAGTAGCTTCAAACATTTCTGGTATATGAAAAACATGTTTTTCAATGGCAAAAATCAATGAATATTGTAAATGCACAAACAGTAATATCTCCACATTGCACGGTGCAATTCTGAAATTTTTAGCTTTTTCCTGTTAATCCTAGCATGATAAAGAAGATTCAAAGAGAGTGAGATGCCAGCTCCTTTCATTCAGTCAGTAGCTTCAAACATTTCTGGTATATGAAAAACATGTTTTTCAATGGCAAAAATCAATGAATATTGTAAATGCACAAACAGTAATATCTCCACATTGCAAGGTGCAATTCTGAAATTTTTTGCTTTTTCCTGTTAATCCTAGCATGATAAAGAAGATTCAAAGAGAGTGAGATGCCAGCTCCTTTCAGTCAGTAGCTTCAAACATTTCTGGTATATGAAAAACGTTTTTCAATGGCAAAAATCAATGAATATTGTAAATGCACAAACAGTAATATCTCCACATTGCAAGGTACAATTCTGAAATTTTTTGCTTTTTCCTGCTAATCCTAGCATGATAAAGAAGATTCAAAGAGAGTGAGATGCCAGCTCCTTTCATTCAGTCAGTAGCTTCAAACATTTCTGGTATATGAAAAACATGTTTTTCAATGGCAAAAATCAATGAATATTGTAAATGCACAAACAGTAATATCTCCACATTGCAAGGTGCAATTCTGAATTTTTTTGCTTTTTCCTGCTAATCCTAGCATGATAAAGAAGATTCAAAGAGAGTGAGATGCCAGCTCCTTTCATTCAGTCAGTAGCTTCAAACATTTCTGGTATATGAAAAACATGTTTTTCAATGGCAAAAATCAATGAATATTGTAAATGCACAAACAGTAATATCTCCACATTGCACGGTGCAATTCTGAAATTTTTAGCTTTTTCCTGTTAATCCTAGCATGATAAAGAAGATTCAAAGAGAGTGAGATGCCAGCTCCTTTCATTCAGTCAGTAGCTTCAAACATTTCTGGTATATGAAAAACATGTTTTTCAATGGCAAAAATCAATGAATATTGTAAATGCACAAACAGTAATATCTCCACATTGCAAGGTGCAATTCTGAAATTTTTTGCTTTTTCCTGTTAATCCTAGCATGATAAAGAAGATTCAAAGAGAGTGAGATGCCAGCTCCTTTCATTCAGTCAGTAGCTTCAAACATTTCTGGTATATGAAAAACATGTTTTTCAATGGCAAAAATCAATGAATATTGTAAATGCACAAACAGTAATATCTCCACATTGCACGGTGCAATTCTGAAATTTTTAGCTTTTTCCTGTTAATCCTAGCATGATAAAGAAGATTCAAAGAGAGTGAGATCCAGCTCCTTTCATTCAGTCAGTAGCTTCAAACATTTCTGGTATATGAAAAACATGTTTTTCAATGGCAAAAATCAATGAATATTGTAAATGCACAAACAGTAATATCTCCACATTGCAAGGTGCAATTCTGAAATTTTTTGCTTTTTCCTGTTAATCCTAGCATGATAAAGAAGATTCAAAGAGAGTGAGATGCCAGCTCCTTTCATTCAGTCAGTAGCTTCAAACATTTCTGGTATATGAAAAACGTTTTTCAATGGCAAAAATCAATGAATATTGTAAATGCACAAACAGTAATATCTCCACATTGCAAGGTACAATTCTGAAATTTTTTGCTTTTTCCTGCTAATCCTAGCATGATAAAGAAGATTCAAAGAGAGTGAGATGCCAGCTCCTTTCATTCAGTCAGTAGCTTCAAACATTTCTGGTATATGAAAAACATGTTTTTCAATGGCAAAAATCAATGAATATTGTAAATGCACAAACAGTAATATCTCCACATTGCAAGGTGCAATTCTGAATTTTTTTGCTTTTTCCTGCTAATCCTAGCATGATAAAGAAGATTCAAAGAGAGTGAGATGCCAGCTCCTTTCATTCAGTCAGTAGCTTCAAACATTTCTGGTATATGAAAAACATGTTTTTCAATGGCAAAAATCAATGAATATTGTAAATGCACAAACAGTAATATCTCCACATTGCACGGTGCAATTCTGAAATTTTTAGCTTTTTCCTGTTAATCCTAGCATGATAAAGAAGATTCAAAGAGAGTGAGATGCCAGCTCCTTTCATTCAGTCAGTAGCTTCAAACATTTCTGGTATATGAAAAACATGTTTTTCAATGGCAAAAATCAATGAATATTGTAAATGCACAAACAGTAATATCTCCACATTGCAAGGTGCAATTCTGAAATTTTTTGCTTTTTCCTGCTAATCCTAGCATGATAAAGAAGATTCAAAGAGAGTGAGATGCCAGCTCCTTTCATTCAGTCAGTAGCTTCAAACATTTCTGGTATATGAAAAACATGTTTTTCAATGGCAAAAATCAATGAATATTGTAAATGCACAAACAGTAATATCTCCACATTGCACGGTGCAATTCTGAAATTTTTAGCTTTTTCCTGTTAATCCTAGCATGATAAAGAACATTCAAAGAGAGTGAGATGCCAGCTCCTTTCATTCAGTCAGTAGCTTCAAACATTTCTGGTATATGAAAAACATGTTTTTCAATGGCAAAAATCAATGAATATTGTAAATGCACAAACAGTAATATCTCCACATTGCAAGGTGCAATTCTGAAATTTTTTGCTTTTTCCTGTTAATCCTAGCATGATAAAGAAGATTCAAAGAGAGTGAGATGCCAGCTCCTTTCATTCAGTCAGTAGCTTCAAACATTTCTGGTATATGAAAAACATGTTTTTCAATGGCAAAAATCAATGAATATTGTAAATGCACAAACAGTAATATCTCCACATTGCACGGTGCAATTCTGAAATTTTTAGCTTTTTCCTGTTAATCCTAGCATGATAAAGAAGATTCAAAGAGAGTGAGATGCCAGCTCCTTTCATTCAGTCAGTAGCTTCAAACATTTCTGGTATATGAAAAACATGTTTTTCAATGGCAAAAATCAATGAATATTGTAAATGCACAAACAGTAATATCTCCACATTGCAAGGTGCAATTCTGAAATTTTTTGCTTTTTCCTGTTAATCCTAGCATGATAAAGAAGATTCAAAGAGAGTGAGATGCCAGCTCCTTTCATTCAGTCAGTAGCTTCAAACATTTCTGGTATATGAAAAACGTTTTTCAATGGCAAAAATCAATGAATATTGTAAATGCACAAACAGTAATATCTCCACATTGCAAGGTACAATTCTGAAATTTTTTGCTTTTTCCTGCTAATCCTAGCATGATAAAGAAGATTCAAAGAGAGTGAGATGCCAGCTCCTTTCATTCAGTCAGTAGCTTCAAACATTTCTGGTATATGAAAAACATGTTTTTCAATGGCAAAAATCAATGAATATTGTAAATGCACAAACAGTAATATCTCCACATTGCAAGGTGCAATTCTGAAATTTTTTGCTTTTTCCTGCTAATCCTAGCATGATAAAGAAGATTCAAAGAGAGTGAGATGCCAGCTCCTTTCATTCAGTCAGTAGCTTCAAACATTTCTGGTATATGAAAAACATGTTTTTCAATGGCAAAAATCAATGAATATTGTAAATGCACAAACAGTAATATCTCCACATTGCACGGTGCAATTCTGAAATTTTTAGCTTTTTCCTGTTAATCCTAGCATGATAAAGAAGATTCAAAGAGAGTGAGATGCCAGCTCCTTTCATTCAGTCAGTAGCTTCAAACATTTCTGGTATATGAAAAACATGTTTTTCAATGGCAAAAATCAATGAATATTGTAAATGCACAAACAGTAATATCTCCACATTGCAAGGTGCAATTCTGAAATTTTTTGCTTTTTCCTGTTAATCCTAGCATGATAAAGAAGATTCAAAGAGAGTGAGATGCCAGCTCCTTTCATTCAGTCAGTAGCTTCAAACATTTCTGGTATATGAAAAACATGTTTTTCAATGGCAAAAATCAATGAATATTGTAAATGCACAAACAGTAATATCTCCACATTGCACGGTGCAATTCTGAAATTTTTTGCTTTTTCCTGCTAATCCTAGCATGATAAAGAAGATTCAAAGAGTTAGATGCCAGCTCCTTTCATTCAGTCAGTAGCTTCAAACATTTCTGGTATATGAAAAACATGTTTTTCAATGGCAAAAATCAATGAATATTGTAAATGCACAAACAGTAATATCTCCACATTGCACGGTGCAATTCTGAAATTTTTAGCTTTTTCCTGTTAATCCTAGCATGATAAAGAAGATTCAAAGAGAGTGAGATGCCAGCTCCTTTCATTCAGTCAGTAGCTTCAAACATTTCTGGTATATGAAAAACATGTTTTTCAATGGCAAAAATCAATGAATATTGTAAATGCACAAACAGTAATATCTCCACATTGCAAGGTGCAATTCTGAATTTTTTTGCTTTTTCCTGCTAATCCTAGCATGATAAAGAAGATTCAAAGAGAGTGAGATGCCAGCTCCTTTCATTCAGTCAGTAGCTTCAAACATTTCTGGTATATGAAAAACATGTTTTTCAATGGCAAAAATCAATGAATATTGTAAATGCACAAACAGTAATATCTCCACATTGCACGGTGCAATTCTGAAATTTTTAGCTTTTTCCTGTTAATCCTAGCATGATAAAGAAGATTCAAAGAGAGTGAGATGCCAGCTCCTTTCATTCAGTCAGTAGCTTCAAACATTTCTGGTATATGAAAAACATGTTTTTCAATGGCAAAAATCAATGAATATTGTAAATGCACAAACAGTAATATCTCCACATTGCAAGGTGCAATTCTGAAATTTTTTGCTTTTTCCTGCTAATCCTAGCATGATAAAGAAGATTCAAAGAGAGTGAGATGCCAGCTCCTTTCATTCAGTCAGTAGCTTCAAACATTTCTGGTATATGAAAAACATGTTTTTCAATGTCAAAAATCAATGAATATTGTAAATGCACAAACAGTAATATCTCCACATTGCACGGTGCAATTCTGAAATTTTTAGCTTTTTCCTGTTAATCCTAGCATGATAAAGAAGATTCAAAGAGAGTGAGATGCCAGCTCCTTTCATTCAGTCAGTAGCTTCAAACATTTCTGGTATATGAAAAACATGTTTTTCAATGGCAAAAATCAATGAATATTGTAAATGCACAAACAGTAATATCTCCACATTGCAAGGTGCAATTCTGAAATTTTTTGCTTTTTCCTGTTAATCCTAGCATGATAAAGAAGATTCAAAGAGAGTGAGATGCCAGCTCCTTTCATTCAGTCAGTAGCTTCAAACATTTCTGGTATATGAAAAACATGTTTTTCAATGGCAAAAATCAATGAATATTGTAAATGCACAAACAGTAATATCTCCACATTGCACGGTGCAATTCTGAAATTTTTAGCTTTTTTCTGTTAATCCTAGCATGATAAAGAAGATTCAAAGAGAGTGAGATGCCAGCTCCTTTCATTCAGTCAGTAGCTTCAAACATTTCTGGTATATGAAAAACATGTTTTTCAATGGCAAAAATCAATGAATATTGTAAATGCACAAACAGTAATATCTCCACATTGCAAGGTGCAATTCTGAAATTTTTTGCTTTTTCCTGTTAATCCTAGCATGATAAAGAAGATTCAAAGAGAGTGAGATGCCAGCTCCTTTCATTCAGTCAGTAGCTTCAAACATTTCTGGTATATGAAAAACGTTTTTCAATGGCAAAAATCAATGAATATTGTAAATGCACAAACAGTAATATCTCCACATTGCAAGGTGCAATTCTGAAATTTTTTGCTTTTTCCTGCTAATCCTAGCATGATAAAGAAGATTCAAAGAGAGTGAGATGCCAGCTCCTTTCATTCAGTCAGTAGCTTCAAACATTTCTGGTATATGAAAAACGTTTTTCAATGGCAAAAATCAATGAATATTGTAAATGCACAAACAGTAATATCTCCACATTGCAAGGTGCAATTCTGAAATTTTTTGCTTTTTCCTGCTAATCCTAGCATGATAAAGAAGATTCAAAGAGAGTGAGATGCCAGCTCCTTTCATTCAGTCAGTAGCTTCAAACATTTCTGGTATATGAAAAACATGTTTTTCAATGGCAAAAATCAATGAATATTGTAAATGCACAAACAGTAATATCTCCACATTGCAAGGTGCAATTCTGAAATTTTTTGCTTTTTCCTGCTAATCCTAGCATGATAAAGAAGATTCAAAGAGAGTGAGATGCCAGCTCCTTTCATTCAGTCAGTAGCTTCAAACATTTCTGGTATATGAAAAACATGTTTTTCAATGGCAAAAATCAATGAATATTGTAAATGCACAAACAGTAATATCTCCACATTGCACGGTGCAATTCTGAAATTTTTAGCTTTTTCCTGTTAATCCTAGCATGATAAAGAAGATTCAAAGAGAGTGAGATGCCAGCTCCTTTCATTCAGTCAGTAGCTTCAAACATTTCTGGTATATGAAAAACATGTTTTTCAATGGCAAAAATCAATGAATATTGTAAATGCACAAACAGTAATATCTCCACATTGCAAGGTGCAATTCTGAAATTTTTTGCTTTTTCCTGTTAATCCTAGCATGATAAAGAAGATTCAAAGAGAGTGAGATGCCAGCTCCTTTCATTCAGTCAGTAGCTTCAAACATTTCTGGTATATGAAAAACATGTTTTTCAATGGCAAAAATCAATGAATATTGTAAATGCACAAACAGTAATATCTCCACATTGCACGGCGCAATTCTGAAATTTTTTGCTTTTTCCTGCTAATCCTAGCATGATAAAGAAGATTCAAAGAGAGTGAGATGCCAGCTCCTTTCATTCAGTCAGTAGCTTCAAACATTTCTGGTATATGAAAAACATGTTTTTCAATGGCAAAAATCAATGAATATTGTAAATGCACAAACAGTAATATCTCCACATTGCACGGTGCAATTCTGAAATTTTTAGCTTTTTCCTGTTAATCCTAGCATGATAAAGAAGATTCAAAGAGAGTGAGATGCCAGCTCCTTTCATTCAGTCAGTAGCTTCAAACATTTCTGGTATATGAAAAACATGTTTTTCAATGGCAAAAATCAATGAATATTGTAAATGCACAAACAGTAATATCTCCACATTGCAAGGTGCAATTCTGAAATTTTTTGCTTTTTCCTGCTAATCCTAGCATGATAAAGAAGATTCAAAGAGAGTGAGATGCCAGCTCCTTTCATTCAGTCAGTAGCTTCAAACATTTCTGGTATATGAAAAACATGTTTTTCAATGGCAAAAATCAATGAATATTGTAAATGCACAAACAGTAATATCTCCACATTGCACGGTGCAATTCTGAAATTTTTAGCTTTTTCCTGTTAATCCTAGCATGATAAAGAAGATTCAAAGAGAGTGAGATGCCAGCTCCTTTCATTCAGTCATTAGCTTCAAACATTTCTGGTATATGAAAAACATGTTTTTCAATGGCAAAAATCAATGAATATTGTAAATGCACAAACAGTAATATCTCCACATTGCATGGTGCAATTCTGAAATTTTTAGCTTTTTCCTGTTAATCCTAGCATGATAAAGAAGATTCAAAGAGAGTGAGATGCCAGCTCCTTTCATTCAGTCAGTAGCTTCAAACATTTCTGGTATATGAAAAACATGTTTTTCAATGGCAAAAATCAATGAATATTGTAAATGCACAAACAGTAATATCTCCACATTGCAAGGTGCAATTCTGAAATTTTTTGCTTTTTCCTGCTAATCCTAGCATGATAAAGAAGATTCAGAGTGAGATGCCAGCTCCTTTCATTCAGTCAGTAGCTTCAAACATTTCTGGTATATGAAAAACATGTTTTTCAATGGCAAAAATCAATGAATATTGTAAATGCACAAACAGTAATATCTCCACATTGCACGGTGCAATTCTGAAATTTTTAGCTTTTTCCTGTTAATCCTAGCATGATAAAGAAGATTCAAAGAGAGTGAGATGCCAGCTCCTTTCATTCAGTCAGTAGCTTCAAACATTTCTGGTATATGAAAAACATGTTTTTCAATGGCAAAAATCAATGAATATTGTAAATGCACAAACAGTAATATCTCCACATTGCAAGGTGCAATTCTGAAATTTTTTGCTTTTTCCTGTTAATCCTAGCATGATAAAGATTCAAAGAGAGTGAGATGCCAGCTCCTTTCATTCAGTCAGTAGCTTCAAACATTTCTGGTATATGAAAAACATGTTTTTCAATGGCAAAAATCAATGAATATTGTAAATGCACAAACAGTAATATCTCCACATTGCAAGGTGCAATTCTGAAATTTTTTGCTTTTTCCTGCTAATCCTAGCATGATAAAGAAGATTCAAAGAGAGTGAGATGCCAGCTCCTTTCATTCAGTCAGTAGCTTCAAACATTTCTGGTATATGAAAAACATGTTTTTCAATGGCAAAAATCAATGAATATTGTAAATGCACAAACAGTAATATCTCCACATTGCACGGTGCAATTCTGAAATTTTTAGCTTTTTCCTGTTAATCCTAGCATGATAAAGAAGATTCAAAGAGAGTGAGATGCCAGCTCCTTTCATTCAGTCAGTAGCTTCAAACATTTCTGGTATATGAAAAACATGTTTTTCAATGGCAAAAATCAATGAATATTGTAAATGCACAAACAGTAATATCTCCACATTGCAAGGTGCAATTCTGAAATTTTTTGCTTTTTCCTGCTAATCCTAGCATGATAAAGAAGATTCAAAGAGAGTGAGATGCCAGCTCCTTTCATTCAGTCAGTAGCTTCAAACATTTCTGGTATATGAAAAACATGTTTTTCAATGGCAAAAATCAATGAATATTGTAAATGCACAAACAGTAATATCTCCACATTGCACGGTGCAATTCTGAAATTTTTAGCTTTTTCCTGTTAATCCTAGCATGATAAAGAAGATTCAAAGAGAGTGAGATGCCAGCTCCTTTCATTCAGTCATTAGCTTCAAACATTTCTGGTATATGAAAAACATGTTTTTCAATGGCAAAAATCAATGAATATTGTAAATGCACAAACAGTAATATCTCCACATTGCACGGTGCAATTCTGAAATTTTTAGCTTTTTCCTGTTAATCCTAGCATGATAAAGAAGATTGAAAGAGAGTGAGATGCCAGCTCCTTTCATTCAGTCAGTAGCTTCAAACATTTCTGGTATATGAAAAACATGTTTTTCAATGGCAAAAATCAATGAATATTGTAAATGCACAAACAGTAATATCTCCACATTGCAAGGTGCAATTCTGAAATTTTTTGCTTTTTCCTGTTAATCCTAGCATGATAAAGAAGATTGAAAGAGAGTGAGATGCCAGCTCCTTTCATTCAGTCAGTAGCTTCAAACATTTCTGGTATATGAAAAACATGTTTTTCAATGGCAAAAATCAATGAATATTGTAAATGCACAAACAGTAATATCTCCACATTGCACGGTGCAATTCTGAAATTTTTAGCTTTTTCCTGTTAATCCTAGCATGATAAAGAAGATTCAAAGAGAGTGAGATGCCAGCTCCTTTCATTCAGTCAGTAGCTTCAAACATTTCTGGTATATGAAAAACATGTTTTTCAATGGCAAAAATCAATGAATATTGTAAATGCACAAACAGTAATATCTCCACATTGCAAGGTGCAATTCTGAAATTTTTTGCTTTTTCCTGCTAATCCTAGCATGATAAAGAAGATTCAAAGAGAGTGAGATGCCAGCTCCTTTCATTCAGTCAGTAGCTTCAAACATTTCTGGTATATGAAAAACATGTTTTTCAATGGCAAAAATCAATGAATATTGTAAATGCACAAACAGTAATATCTCCACATTGCACGGTGCAATTCTGAAATTTTTAGCTTTTTCCTGTTAATCCTAGCATGATAAAGAAGATTCAAAGAGAGTGAGATGCCAGCTCCTTTCATTCAGTCAGTAGCTTCAAACATTTCTGGTATATGAAAAACATGTTTTTCAATGGCAAAAATCAATGAATATTGTAAATGCACAAACAGTAATATCTCCACATTGCAAGGTGCAATTCTGAAATTTTTTGCTTTTTCCTGTTAATCCTAGCATGATAAAGAAGATTCAAAGAGAGTGAGATGCCAGCTCCTTTCATTCAGTCAGTAGCTTCAAACATTTCTGGTATATGAAAAACATGTTTTTCAATGGCAAAAATCAATGAATATTGTAAATGCACAAACAGTAATATCTCCACATTGCAAGGTGCAATTCTGAAATTTTTAGCTTTTTCCTGTTAATCCTAGCATGATAAAGAAGATTCAAAGAGAGTGAGATGCCAGCTCCTTTCATTCAGTCAGTAGCTTCAAACATTTCTGGTATATGAAAAACGTTTTTCAATGGCAAAAATCAATGAATATTGTAAATGCACAAACAGTAATATCTCCACATTGCAAGGTGCAATTCTGAAATTTTTTGCTTTTTCCTGTTAATCCTAGCATGATAAAGAAGATTCAAAGAGAGTGAGATGCCAGCTCCTTTCATTCAGTCAGTAGCTTCAAACATTTCTGGTATATGAAAAACATGTTTTTCAATGGCAAAAATCAATGAATATTGTAAATGCACAAACAGTAATATCTCCACATTGCAAGGTGCAATTCTGAAATTTTTTGCTTTTTCCTGCTAATCCTAGCATGATAAAGAAGATTCAAAGAGTGAGATGCCAGCTCCTTTCATTCAGTCAGTAGCTTCAAACATTTCTGGTATATGAAAAACATGTTTTTCAATGGCAAAAATCAATGAATATTGTAAATGCACAAACAGTAATATCTCCACATTGCACGGTGCAATTCTGAAATTTTTAGCTTTTTCCTGTTAATCCTAGCATGATAAAGAAGATTCAAAGAGAGTGAGATGCCAGCTCCTTTCATTCAGTCAGTAGCTTCAAACATTTCTGGTATATGAAAAACATGTTTTTCAATGGCAAAAATCAATGAATATTGTAAATGCACAAACAGTAATATCTCCACATTGCAAGGTGCAATTCTGAATTTTTTTGCTTTTTCCTGCTAATCCTAGCATGATAAAGAAGATTCAAAGAGAGTGAGATGCCAGCTCCTTTCATTCAGTCAGTAGCTTCAAACATTTCTGGTATATGAAAAACATGTTTTTCAATGGCAAAAATCAATGAATATTGTAAATGCACAAACAGTAATATCTCCACATTGCACGGTGCAATTCTGAAATTTTTAGCTTTTTCCTGTTAATCCTAGCATGATAAAGAAGATTCAAAGAGAGTGAGATGCCAGCTCCTTTCATTCAGTCAGTAGCTTCAAACATTTCTGGTATATGAAAAACATGTTTTTCAATGGCAAAAATCAATGAATATTGTAAATGCACAAACAGTAATATCTCCACATTGCAAGGTGCAATTCTGAAATTTTTTGCTTTTTCCTGTTAATCCTAGCATGATAAAGAAGATTCAAAGAGAGTGAGATGCCAGCTCCTTTCATTCAGTCAGTAGCTTCAAACATTTCTGGTATATGAAAAACATGTTTTTCAATGGCAAAAATCAATGAATATTGTAAATGCACAAACAGTAATATCTCCACATTGCAAGGTGCAATTCTGAAATTTTTTGCTTTTTCCTGCTAATCCTAGCATGATAAAGAAGATTCAAAGAGAGTGAGATGCCAGCTCCTTTCATTCAGTCAGTAGCTTCAAACATTTCTGGTATATGAAAAACATGTTTTTCAATGGCAAAAATCAATGAATATTGTAAATGCACAAACAGTAATATCTCCACATTGCACGGTGCAATTCTGAAATTTTTAGCTTTTTCCTGTTAATCCTAGCATGATAAAGAAGATTCAAAGAGAGTGAGATGCCAGCTCCTTTCATTCAGTCAGTAGCTTCAAACATTTCTGGTATATGAAAAACATGTTTTTCAATGGCAAAAATCAATGAATATTGTAAATGCACAAACAGTAATATCTCCACATTGCAAGGTGCAATTCTGAAATTTTTTGCTTTTTCCTGCTAATCCTAGCATGATAAAGAAGATTCAAAGAGAGTGAGATGCCAGCTCCTTTCATTCAGTCAGTAGCTTCAAACATTTCTGGTATATGAAAAACATGTTTTTCAATGGCAAAAATCAATGAATATTGTAAATGCACAAACAGTAATATCTCCACATTGCAAGGTGCAATTCTGAAATTTTTAGCTTTTTCCTGTTAATCCTAGCATGATAAAGAAGATTCAAAGAGAGTGAGATGCCAGCTCCTTTCATTCAGTCAGTAGCTTCAAACATTTCTGGTATATGAAAAACATGTTTTTCAATGGCAAAAATCAATGAATATTGTAAATGCACAAACAGTAATATCTCCACATTGCAAGGTGCAATTCTGAAATTTTTTGCTTTTTCCTGTTAATCCTAGCATGATAAAGAAGATTCAAAGAGAGTGAGATGCCAGCTCCTTTCATTCAGTCAGTAGCTTCAAACATTTCTGGTATATGAAAAACATGTTTTTCAATGGCAAAAATCAATGAATATTGTAAATGCACAAACAGTAATATCTCCACATTGCAAGGTGCAATTCTGAAATTTTTTGCTTTTTCCTGCTAATCCTAGCATGATAAAGAAGATTCAAAGAGAGTGAGATGCCAGCTCCTTTCATTCAGTCAGTAGCTTCAAACATTTCTGGTATATGAAAAACATGTTTTTCAATGGCAAAAATCAATGAATATTGTAAATGCACAAACAGTAATATCTCCACATTGCAAGGTGCAATTCTGAAATTTTTTGCTTTTTCCTGCTAATCCTAGCATGATAAAGAAGATTCAAAGAGAGTGAGATGCCAGCTCCTTTCATTCAGTCAGTAGCTTCAAACATTTCTGGTATATGAAAAACATGTTTTTCAATGGCAAAAATCAATGAATATTGTAAATGCACAAACAGTAATATCTCCACATTGCACGGTGCAATTCTGAAATTTTTAGCTTTTTCCTGTTAATCCTAGCATGATAAAGAAGATTCAAAGAGAGTGAGATGCCAGCTCCTTTCATTCAGTCAGTAGCTTCAAACATTTCTGGTATATGAAAAACATGTTTTTCAATGGCAAAAATCAATGAATATTGTAAATGCACAAACAGTAATATCTCCACATTGCAAGGTGCAATTCTGAAATTTTTTGCTTTTTCCTGTTAATCCTAGCATGATAAAGAAGATTCAAAGAGAGTGAGATGCCAGCTCCTTTCATTCAGTCAGTAGCTTCAAACATTTCTGGTATATGAAAAACATGTTTTTCAATGGCAAAAATCAATGAATATTGTAAATGCACAAACAGTAATATCTCCACATTGCAAGGTGCAATTCTGAAATTTTTTGCTTTTTCCTGCTAATCCTAGCATGATAAAGAAGATTCAAAGAGAGTGAGATGCCAGCTCCTTTCATTCAGTCAGTAGCTTCAAACATTTCTGGTATATGAAAAACATGTTTTTCAATGGCAAAAATCAATGAATATTGTAAATGCACAAACAGTAATATCTCCACATTGCACGGTGCAATTCTGAAATTTTTAGCTTTTTCCTGTTAATCCTAGCATGATAAAGAAGATTCAAAGAGAGTGAGATGCCAGCTCCTTCATTCAGTCAGTAGCTTCAAACATTTCTGGTATATGAAAAACATGTTTTTCAATGGCAAAAATCAATGAATATTGTAAATGCACAAACAGTAATATCTCCACATTGCAAGGTGCAATTCTGAAATTTTTCTGCTTTTTCCTGCTAATCCTAGCATGATAAAGAAGATTCAAAGAGAGTGAGATGCCAGCTCCTTTCATTCAGTCAGTAGCTTCAAACATTTCTGGTATATGAAAAACATGTTTTTCAATGGCAAAAATCAATGAATATTGTAAATGCACAAACAGTAATATCTCCACATTGCACGGTGCAATTCTGAAATTTTTAGCTTTTTCCTGTTAATCCTAGCATGATAAAGAAGATTCAAAGAGAGTGAGATGCCAGCTCCTTTCATTCAGTCAGTAGCTTCAAACATTTCTGGTATATGAAAAACATGTTTTTCAATGGCAAAAATCAATGAATATTGTAAATGCACAAACAGTAATATCTCCACATTGCAAGGTGCAATTCTGAAATTTTTTGCTTTTTCCTGTTAATCCTAGCATGATAAAGAAGATTCAAAGAGAGTGAGATGCCAGCTCCTTTCATTCAGTCAGTAGCTTCAAACATTTCTGGTATATGAAAAACATGTTTTTCAATGGCAAAAATCAATGAATATTGTAAATGCACAAACAGTAATATCTCCACATTGCACGGTGCAATTCTGAAATTTTTAGCTTTTTCCTGTTAATCCTAGCATGATAAAGAAGATTCAAAGAGAGTGAGATGCCAGCTCCTTTCATTCAGTCAGTAGCTTCAAACATTTCTGGTATATGAAAAACATGTTTTTCAATGGCAAAAATCAATGAATATTGTAAATGCACAAACAGTAATATCTCCACATTGCAAGGTGCAATTCTGAAATTTTTTGCTTTTTCCTGTTAATCCTAGCATGATAAAGAAGATTCAAAGAGAGTGAGATGCCAGCTCCTTTCATTCAGTCAGTAGCTTCAAACATTTCTGGTATATGAAAAACATGTTTTTCAATGGCAAAAATCAATGAATATTGTAAATGCACAAACAGTAATATCTCCACATTGCAAGGTGCAATTCTGAAATTTTTTGCTTTTTCCTGCTAATCCTAGCATGATAAAGAAGATTCAAAGAGAGTGAGATGCCAGCTCCTTTCATTCAGTCAGTAGCTTCAAACATTTCTGGTATATGAAAAACATGTTTTTCAATGGCAAAAATCAATGAATATTGTAAATGCACAAACAGTAATATCTCCACATTGCACGGTGCAATTCTGAAATTTTTAGCTTTTTCCTGTTAATCCTAGCATGATAAAGAAGATTCAAAGAGAGTGAGATGCCAGCTCCTTTCATTCAGTCAGTAGCTTCAAACATTTCTGGTATATGAAAAACATGTTTTTCAATGGCAAAAATCAATGAATATTGTAAATGCACAAACAGTAATATCTCCACATTGCAAGGTGCAATTCTGAAATTTTTTGCTTTTTCCTGCTAATCCTAGCATGATAAAGAAGATTCAAAGAGAGTGAGATGCCAGCTCCTTTCATTCAGTCAGTAGCTTCAAACATTTCTGGTATATGAAAAACATGTTTTTCAATGGCAAAAATCAATGAATATTGTAAATGCACAAACAGTAATATCTCCACATTGCACGGTGCAATTCTGAAATTTTTAGCTTTTTCCTGTTAATCCTAGCATGATAAAGAAGATTCAAAGAGAGTGAGATGCCAGCTCCTTTCATTCAGTCAGTAGCTTCAAACATTTCTGGTATATGAAAAACATGTTTTTCAATGGCAAAAATCAATGAATATTGTAAATGCACAAACAGTAATATCTCCACATTGCAAGGTGCAATTCTGAAATTTTTAGCTTTTTCCTGCTAATCCTAGCATGATAAAGAAGATTCAAAGAGAGTGAGATGCCAGCTCCTTTCATTCAGTCAGTAGCTTCAAACATTTCTGGTATATGAAAAACATGTTTTTCAATGGCAAAAATCAATGAATATTGTAAATGCACAAACAGTAATATCTCCACATTGCAAGGTGCAATTCTGAAATTTTTTGTCTTTTTCCTGCTAATCCTAGCATGATAAAGAAGATTCAAAGAGAGTGAGATGCCAGCTCCTTTCATTCAGTCAGTAGCTTCAAACATTTCTGGTATATGAAAAACATGTTTTTCAATGGCAAAAATCAATGAATATTGTAAATGCACAAACAGTAATATCTCCACATTGCACGGTGCAATTCTGAAATTTTTAGCTTTTTCCTGTTAATCCTAGCATGATAAAGAAGATTCAAAGAGAGTGAGATGCCAGCTCCTTTCATTCAGTCAGTAGCTTCAAACATTTCTGGTATATGAAAAACATGTTTTTCAATGGCAAAAATCAATGAATATTGTAAATGCACAAACAGTAATATCTCCACATTGCACAGGTGCAATTCTGAAATTTTTTAGCTTTTTCCTGCTAATCCTAGCATGATAAAGAAGATTCAAAGAGAGTGAGATGCCAGCTCCTTTCATTCAGTCAGTAGCTTCAAACATTTCTGGTATATGAAAAACATGTTTTCAATGGCAAAAATCAATGAATATTGTAAATGCACAAACAGTAATATCTCCACATTGCAAGGTGCAATTCTGAAATTTTTAGCTTTTTCCTGTTAATCCTAGCATGATAAAGAAGATTCAAAGAGAGTGAGATGCCAGCTCCTTTCATTCAGTCAGTAGCTTCAAACATTTCTGGTATATGAAAAACATGTTTTTCAATGGCAAAAATCAATGAATATTGTAAATGCACAAACAGTAATATCTCCACATTGCACGGTGCAATTCTGAAATTTTTTGCTTTTTCCTGTTAATCCTAGCATGATAAAGAAGATTCAAAGAGAGTGCGATGCCAGCTCCTTTCATTCAGTCAGTAGCTTCAAACATTTCTGGTATATGAAAAACATGTTTTTCAATGGCAAAAATCAATGAATATTGTAAATGCACAAACAGTAATATCTCCACATTGCACGGTGCAATTCTGAAATTTTTAGCTTTTTCCTGTTAATCCTAGCATGATAAAGAAGATTCAAAGAGAGTGAGATGCCAGCTCCTTCATTCAGTCAGTAGCTTCAAACATTTCTGGTATATGAAAAACATGTTTTTCAATGGCAAAAATCAATGAATATTGTAAATGCACAAACAGTAATATCTCCACATTGCACGGTGCAATTCTGAAATTTTTAGCTTTTTCCTGTTAATCCTAGCATGATAAAGAAGATTCAAAGAGAGTGAGATGCCAGCTCCTTTCATTCAGTCAGTAGCTTCAAACATTTCTGGTATATGAAAAACATGTTTTTCAATGGCAAAAATCAATGAATATTGTAAATGCACAAACAGTAATATCTCCACATTGCACGGTGCAATTCTGAAATTTTTAGCTTTTTCCTGTTAATCCTAGCATGATAAAGAAGATTCAAAGAGAGTGAGATGCCAGCTCCTTTCATTCAGTCAGTAGCTTCAAACATTTCTGGTATATGAAAAACATGTTTTTCAATGGCAAAAATCAATGAATATTGTAAATGCACAAACAGTAATATCTCCACATTGCAAGGTGCAATTCTGAAATTTTTTGCTTTTTCCTGCTAATCCTAGCATGATAAAGAAGATTCAAAGAGAGTGAGATGCCAGCTCCTTTCATTCAGTCAGTAGCTTCAAACATTTCTGGTATATGAAAAACATGTTTTTCAATGGCAAAAATCAATGAATATTGTAAATGCACAAACAGTAATATCTCCACATTGCACGGTGCAATTCTGAAATTTTTTAGCTTTTTCCTGTTAATCCTAGCATGATAAAGAAGATTCAAAGAGAGTGAGATGCCAGCTCCTTTCATTCAGTCAGTACTTCAAACATTTCTGGTATATGAAAAACTGTTTTTCAATGGCAAAAATCAATGAATATTGTAAATGCACAAACAGTAATATCTCCACATTGCACGGTGCAATTCTGAAATTTTTGCTTTTTCCTGCTAATCCTAGCATGATAAAGAAGATTCAAAGAGAGTGAGATGCCAGCTCCTTTCATTCAGTCAGTAGCTTCAAACATTTCTGGTATATGAAAAACATGTTTTTCAATGGCAAAAATCAATGAATATTGTAAATGCACAAACAGTAATATCTCCACATTGCACGGTGCAATTCTGAAATTTTTAGCTTTTTCCTGTTAATCCTAGCATGATAAAGATTCAAAGAGAGTGAGATGCCAGCTCCTTTCATTCAGTCAGTAGCTTCAAACATTTCTGGTATATGAAAAACATGTTTTTCAATGGCAAAAATCAATGAATATTGTAAATGCACAAACAGTAATATCTCCACATTGCAAGGTGCAATTCTGAAATTTTTTGCTTTTTCCTGCTAATCCTAGCATGATAAAGAAGATTCAAAGAGAGTGAGATGCCAGCTCCTTTCATTCAGTCAGTAGCTTCAAACATTTCTGGTATATGAAAAACATGTTTTCAATGGCAAAAATCAATGAATATTGTAAATGCACAAACAGTAATATCTCCACATTGCACGGTGCAATTCTGAAATTTTTAGCTTTTTCCTGTTAATCCTAGCATGATAAAGAAGATTCAAAGAGAGTGAGATGCCAGCTCCTTTCATTCAGTCAGTAGCTTCAAACATTTCTGGTATATGAAAAACATGTTTTTCAATGGCAAAAATCAATGAATATTGTAAATGCACAACCAGTAATATCTCCACATTGCAAGGTGCAATTCTGAAATTTTTTGCTTTTTCCTGCTAATCCTAGCATGATAAAGAAGATTCAAAGAGAGTGAGATGCCAGCTCCTTTCATTCAGTCAGTAGCTTCAAACATTTCTGGTATATGAAAAACATGTTTTTCAATGGCAAAAATCAATGAATATTGTAAATGCACAAACAGTAATATCTCCACATTGCACGGTGCAATTCTGAAATTTTTAGCTTTTCCTGTTAATCCTAGCATGATAAAGAAGATTCAAAGAGAGTGAGATGCCAGCTCCTTTCATTCAGTCAGTAGCTTCAAACATTTCTGGTATATGAAAAAACATGTTTTTCAATGGCAAAAATCAATGAATATTGTAAATGCACAAACAGTAATATTCCACATTGCAAGGTGCAATTCTGAAATTTTTTGCTTTTTCCTGCTAATCCTAGCATGATAAAGAAGATTCAAAGAGAGTGAGATGCCAGCTCCTTTCATTCAGTCAGTAGCTTCAAACATTTCTGGTATATGAAAAACATGTTTTTCAATGGCAAAAATCAATGAATATTGTAAATGCACAAACAGTAATATCTCCACATTGCACGGTGCAATTCTGAAATTTTTAGCTTTTTCCTGTTAATCCTAGCATGATAAAGAAGATTCAAAGAGAGTGAGATGCCAGCTCCTTTCATTCAGTCAGTAGCTTCAAACATTTCTGGTATATGAAAAACATGTTTTTCAATGGCAAAAATCAATGAATATTGTAAATGCACAAACAGTAATATCTCCACATTGCAATGTGCTGCAATTCTGAAATTTTTTGTTTTTCCTGCTAATCCTAGCATGATAAAGAAGATTCAAAGAGAGTGAGATGCCAGCTCCTTTCATTCAGTCAGTAGCTTCAAACATTTCTGGTATATGACAAAACATGTTTTCAATGGCAAAAATCAATGAATATTGTAACTGCACAAACAGTAATACTTCACATTGCAGGTGCAATTCTGAAATTTTTTAGCTTTTTCGCTGTTA
>NW_027371021.1:0-31312 GCF_046119375.1 Phyllobates terribilis | reverse complement strand
CTTTTTCCTGCTCCTCTTAGCATGATAAAGAAGATTCAAAGAGAGTGAGATGCCAGCTCCTTTCATTCAGTCAGTAGCTTCAATCATTTCTGGACGTTTTTCAATGGCAAAAATCAATGAATATTGTAAATGCACAAACAGTAATTTCTCCGCATTGCAAGGTGCAATTCTGAAATTTTTTGCTTTTTCCTGCTCCTCTTAGCATGATAAAGAAGATTCAAAGAGAGTGAGATGCCAGCTCCTTTCATTCAGTCAGTAGCTTCAATCATTTCTGGACGTTTTTCAATGGCAAAAATCAATGAATATTGTAAATGCACAAACAGTAATTTCTCCGCATTGCAAGGTGCAATTCTGAAATTTTTTGCTTTTTCCTGCTCCTCTTAGCATGATAAAGAAGATTCAAAGAGAGTGAGATGCCAGCTCCTTTCATTCAGTCAGTAGCTTCAATCATTTCTGGACGTTTTTCAATGGCAAAAATCATTGAATATTGTAAATGCACAAACAGTAATTTCTCCGCATTGCAAGGTGCAATTCTGAAATTTTTTGCTTTTTCCTGCTCCTCTTAGCATGATAAAAAAGATTCAAAGAGAGTGAGATGCCAGCTCCTTTCATTCAGTCAGTAGCTTCAAACATTTCTGGTATATGAATAACATGTTTTTCAATGGCAAAAATCAATGAATATTGTAGATGCACAAACAGTAATTTCTCCGCATTGCAAGGTGCAATTCTGAAATTTTTTGCTTTTTCCTGCTCCTCTTAGCATAATAAAGAAGATTCAAAGAGAGTGAGATGCCAGCTCCTTTCATTCAGTCAGTAGCTTCAATCATTTCTGGACGTTTTTCAATGGCAAAAATCATTGAATATTGTAAATGCACAAACAGCAATTTCTCCGCATTGCAAGGTGCAATTCTGAATTTTTTTGCTTTTTCCTGCTCACCTTAGCATGATAAAGAAGATTCAAAGAGAGTGAGATGCCAGCTCCTTTCATTCAGTCAGTAGCTTCAATCATTTCTGGTATATGAATAACATGATGTTTTTCAATGGCAAAAATCAATGAATATTGTAAATGCACAAACAGTAATTTCTCCGCATTGCAAGGTGCAATTCTGAAATTTTTTGCTTTTTCCTGCTCCTCTTAGCATGATAAAGAAGATTCAAAGAGAATGAGATGCCAGCTCCTTTCATTCAGTCAGTAGCTTCAATCATTTCTGGACGTTTTTCAATGGCAAAAATCAATGAATATTGTAAATGCACAAACAGTAATTTCTCCGCATTGCAAGGTGCAATTCTGAAATTTTTTGCTTTTTCCTGCTCCTCTTAGCATGATAAAGAAGATTCAAAGAGAGTGAGATGCCAGCTCCTTTCATTCAGTCAGCAGCTTCAATCATTTCTGGACGTTTTTCAATGGCAAAAATCAATGAATATTGTAAATGCACAAACAGTAATTTCTCCACATTGCAAGGTGCAATTCTGAAATTTTTTGCTTTTTCCTGCTCCTCTTAGCATGATAAAGAAGAATCAAAGAGAGTGAGATGCCAGCTCCTTTCATTCAGTCAGTAGCTTCAATCATTTCTGGACGTTTTTCAGTGGCAAAAATCAATGAATATTGTAAATGCACAGACAGTAATTTCTCCGCATTGCAAGGTGCAATTCTGAAATTTTTTGCTTTTTCCTGCTCCTCTTAGCATGATAAACAAGATTCAAAGAGAGTGAGATGCCAGCTCCTTTCATTCAGTCAGTAGCTTCAATCATTTCTGGACGTTTTTCAATGGCAAAAATCATTGAATATTGTAAATGCACAAACAGTAATTTCTCCGCATTGCAAGGTGCAATTCTGAAATTTTTTGCTTTTTCCTGCTCCTCTTAGCATGATAAAGAAGATTCAAAGAGAATGAGATGCCAGCTCCTTTCATTCAGTCAGTAGCTTCAATCATTTCTGGTATATGAATAACATGATGTTTTTCAATGGCAAAAATCAATGAATATTGTAAATGCACAAACAGTAATTTCTCCGCATTGCAAGGTGCAATTCTGAAATTTTTTGCTTTTTCCTGCTCCTCTTAGCATGATAAAGAAGATTCAAAGAGAGTGAGATGCCAGCTCCTTTCATTCAGTCAGTAGCTTCAATCATTTCTGGACGTTTTTCAATGGCAAAAATCAATGAATATTGTAAATGCACAAACAGTAATTTCTCCGCATTGCAAGGTGCAATTCTGAAATTTTTTGCTTTTTCCTGCTCCTCTTAGCATGATAAACAAGATTCAAAGAGAGTGAGATGCCAGTTCCTTTCATTCAGTCAGTAGCTTCAATCATTTCTGGACGTTTTTCAATGGCAAAAATCAATGAATATTGTAAATGCACAAACAGTAATTTCTCCGCATTGCAAGGTGCAATTCTGAAATTTTTTGCTTTTTCCTGCTCCTCTTAGCATGATAAAAAAGATTCAAAGAGAGTGAGATGCCAGCTCCTTTCATTCAGTCAGTAGCTTCAAACATTTCTGGTATATGAATAACATGATGTTTTTCAATGGCAAAAATCAATGAATATTGTAGATGCACAAACAGTAATTTCTCCGCATTGCAAGGTGCAATTCTGAAATTTTTTGCTTTTTCCTGCTCCTCTTAGCATGATAAAGAAGATTCAAAGAGAATGAGATGCCAGCTCCTTTCATTCAGTCAGTAGCTTCAATCATTTCTGGACGTTTTTCAATGGCAAAAATCATTGAATATTGTAAATGCACAAACAGCAATTTCTCCGCATTGCAAGGTGCAATTCTGAATTTTTTTGCTTTTTCCTGCTCACCTTAGCATGATAAAGAAGATTCAAAGAGAGTGAGATGCCAGCTCCTTTCATTCAGTCAGTAGCTTCAATCATTTCTGGTATATGAATAACATGATGTTTTTCAATGGCAAAAATCAATGAATATTGTAAATGCACAAACAGTAATTTCTCCAAATTGCAAGGTGCAATTCTGAAATTTTTTGCTTTTTCCTGCTCCTCTTAGCATGATAAAGAAGATTCAAAGAGAATGAGATGCCAGCTCCTTTCATTCAGTCAGTAGCTTCAATCATTTCTGGACGTTTTTCAATGGCAAAAATCAATGAATATTGTAAATGCACAAACAGTAATTTCTCCGCATTGCAAGGTGCAATTCTGAAATTTTTTGCTTTTTCCTGCTCCTCTTAGCATGATAAACAAGATTCAAAGAGAGTGAGATGCCAGCTCCTTTCATTCAGTCAGTAGCTTCAATCATTTCTGGACGTTTGTCAATGGCAAAAATCAATGAATATTGTAAATGCACAAACAGTAATTTCTCCGCATTGCAAGGTGCAATTCTGAAATTTTTTGCTTTTTCCTGCTCCTCTAAGCATGATAAAGAAGATTCAAAGAGAGTGAGATGCCAGCTCCTTTCCTTCAGTCAGTAGCTTCAAACATTTCTGGTATATGAATAACATGATGTTTTTCAATGGCAAAAATCAATGAATATTGTAAATGCACAAACAGTAATTTCTCCGCATTGCAAGGTGCAATTCTGAAATTTTTTGCTTTTTCCTGCTCCTCTTAGCATGATAAAGAAGATTCAAAGAGAGTGAGATGCCAGCTCCTTTCATTCAGTCAGTAGCTTCAATCATTTCTGGACGTTTTTCAATGGCAAAAATCATTGAATATTGTAAATGCACAAACAGTAATTTCTCCGCATTGCAAGGTGCAATTCTGAAATTTTTTGCTTTTTCCTGCTCCTCTTAGCATGATAAAGAAGATTCAAAGAGAGTGAGATGCCAGCTCCTTTCATTCAGTCAGTAGCTTCAATCATTTCTGGTATATGAATAACATGATGTTTTTCAATGGCAAAAATCAATGAATATTGTAAATGCACAAACAGTAATTTCTCCGCATTGCAAGGTGCAATTCTGAAATTTTTTGCTTTTTCCTGCTCCTCTTAGCATGATAAAAAAGATTCAAAGAGAGTGAGATGCCAGCTCCTTTCATTCAGTCAGTAGCTTCAATCATTTCTGGACGTTTTTCAATGGCAAAAATCATTGAATATTGTAAATGCACAAACAGTAATTTCTCCGCATTGCAAGGTGCAATTCTGAAATTTTTTGCTTTTTCCTGCTCCTCTTAGCATGATAAAGAAGATTCAAAGAGAGTGAGATGCCAGCTCCTTTCATTCAGTCAGTAGCTTCAATCATTTCTGGTATATGAATAACATGATGTTTTTCAATGGCAAAAATCAATGAATATTGTAAATGCACAAACAGTAATTTCTCCGCATTGCAAGGTGCAATTCTGAAATTTTTTGCTTTTTCCTGCTCCTCTTAGCATGATAAAGAAGATTCAAAGAGAGTGAGATGCCAGCTCCTTTCATTCAGTCAGTAGCTTCAATCATTTCTGGACGTTTTTCAATGGCAAAAATCAATGAATATTGTAAATGCACAAACAGTAATTTCTCCGCATTGCAAGGTGCAATTCTGAAATTTTTTGCTTTTTCCTGCTCCTCTTAGCATGATAAACAAGATTCAAAGAGAGTGAGATGCCAGCTCCTTTCATTCAGTCAGTAGCTTCAATCATTTCTGGACGTTTTTCAATGGCAAAAATCAATGAATATTGTAAATGCACAAACAGTAATTTCTCCGCATTGCAAGGTGCAATTCTGAAATGTTTTGCTTTTTCCTGCTCCTCTTAGCATGATAAAGAAGATTCAAAGAGAGTGAGATGCCAGCTCCTTTCATTCAGTCAGTAGCTTCAATCATTTCTGGACGTTTTTCAATGGCAAAAATCAATGAATATTGTAAATGCACAAACAGTAATTTCTCCGCATTGCAAGGTGCAATTCTGAAATTTTTTGCTTTTTCCTGCTCCTCTTAGCATGATAAAGAAGATTCAAAGAGAGTGAGATGCCAGCTCCTTTCATTCAGTCAGTAGCTTCAATCATTTCTGGACGTTTTTCAATGGCAAAAATCAATGAATATTGTAAATGCACAAACAGTAATTTCTCCGCATTGCAAGGTGCAATTCTGAAATTTTTTGCTTTTTCCTGCTCCTCTTAGCATGATAAAGAAGATTCAAAGAGAGTGAGATGCCAGCTCCTTTCATTCAGTCAGTAGCTTCAATCATTTCTGGACGTTTTTCAATGGCAAAAATCAATGAATATTGTAAATGCACAAACAGTAATTTCTCCGCATTGCAAGGTGCAATTCTGAAATTTTTTGCTTTTTCCTGCTCCTCTTAGCATGATAAACAAGATTCAAAGAGAGTGAGATGCCAGCTCCTTTCATTCAGTCAGTAGCTTCAATCATTTCTGGACGTTTTTCAATGGCAAAAATCATTGAATATTGTAAATGCACAAACAGTAATTTCTCCGCATTGCAAGGTGCAATTCTGAAATTTTTTGCTTTTTCCTGCTCCTCTTAGCATGATAAAAAAGATTCAAAGAGAGTGAGATGCCAGCTCCTTTCATTCAGTCAGTAGCTTCAAACATTTCTGGTATATGAATAACATGATGTTTTTCAATGGCAAAAATCAATGAATATTGTAGATGCACAAACAGTAATTTCTCCGCATTGCAAGGTGCAATTCTGAAATTTTTTGCTTTTTCCTGCTCCTCTTAGCATAATAAAGAAGATTCAAAGAGAGTGAGATGCCAGCTCCTTTCATTCAGTCAGTAGCTTCAATCATTTCTGGACGTTTTTCAATGGCAAAAATCATTGAATATTGTAAATGCACAAACAGCAATTTCTCCGCATTGCAAGGTGCAATTCTGAATTTTTTTGCTTTTTCCTGCTCACCTTAGCATGATAAAGAAGATTCAAAGAGAGTGAGATGCCAGCTCCTTTCATTCAGTCAGTAGCTTCAATCATTTCTGGTATATGAATAACATGATGTTTTTCAATGGCAAAAATCAATGAATATTGTAAATGCACAAACAGTAATTTCTCCGCATTGCAAGGTGCAATTCTGAAATTTTTTGCTTTTTCCTGCTCCTCTTAGCATGATAAAGAAGATTCAAAGAGAATGAGATGCCAGCTCCTTTCATTCAGTCAGTAGCTTCAATCATTTCTGGACGTTTTTCAATGGCAAAAATCAATGAATATTGTAAATGCACAAACAGTAATTTCTCCGCATTGCAAGGTGCAATTCTGAAATTTTTTGCTTTTTCCTGCTCCTCTTAGCATGATAAACAAGATTCAAAGAGAGTGAGATGCCAGCTCCTTTCATTCAGTCAGTAGCTTCAATCATTTCTGGACGTTTGTCAATGGCAAAAATCAATGAATATTGTAAATGCACAAACAGTAATTTCTCCGCATTGCAAGGTGCAATTCTGAAATTTTTTGCTTTATCCTGCTCCTCTAAGCATGATAAAGAAGATTCAAAGAGAGTGAGATGCCAGCTCCTTTCCTTCAGTCAGTAGCTTCAAACATTTCTGGTATATGAATAACATGATGTTTTTCAATGGCAAAAATCAATGAATATTGTAAATGCACAAACAGTAATTTCTCCGCATTGCAAGGTGCAATTCTGAAATTTTTTGCTTTTTCCTGCTCCTCTTAGCATGATAAAGAAGATTCAAAGAGAGTGAGATGCCAGCTCCTTTCATTCAGTCAGTAGCTTCAATCATTTCTGGACGTTTTTCAATGGCAAAAATCAATGAATATTGTAAATGCACAAACAGTAATTTCTCCACATTGCAAGGTGCAATTCTGAAATTTTTTGCTTTTTCCTGCTCCTCTTAGCATGATAAAGAAGATTCAAAGAGAGTGAGATGCCAGCTCCTTTCATTCAGTCAGTAGCTTCAATCATTTCTGGACGTTTTTCAATGGCAAAAATCAATGAATATTGTAAATGCACAAACAGTAATTTCTCCGCATTGCAAGGTGCAATTCTGAAATTTTTTGCTTTTTCCTGCTCCTCTTAGCATGATAAAGAAGATTCAAAGAGAGTGAGATGCCAGCTCCTTTCATTCAGTCAGTAGCTTCAATCATTTCTGGACGTTTTTCAATGGCAAAAATCAATGAATATTGTAAATGCACAAACAGTAATTTCTCCGCATTGCAAGGTGCAATTCTGAAATTTTTTGCTTTTTCCTGCTCCTCTTAGCATGATAAACAAGATTCAAAGAGAGTGAGATGCCAGCTCCTTTCATTCAGTCAGTAGCTTCAATCATTTCTGGACGTTTTTCAATGGCAAAAATCATTGAATATTGTAAATGCACAAACAGTAATTTCTCCGCATTGCAAGGTGCAATTCTGAAATTTTTTGCTTTTTCCTGCTCCTCTTAGCATGATAAAAAAGATTCAAAGAGAGTGAGATGCCAGCTCCTTTCATTCAGTCAGTAGCTTCAAACATTTCTGGTATATGAATAACATGATGTTTTTCAATGGCAAAAATCAATGAATATTGTAGATGCACAAACAGTAATTTCTCCGCATTGCAAGGTGCAATTCTGAAATTTTTTGCTTTTTCCTGCTCCTCTTAGCATAATAAAGAAGATTCAAAGAGAGTGAGATGCCAGCTCCTTTCATTCAGTCAGTAGCTTCAATCATTTCTGGACGTTTTTCAATGGCAAAAATCATTGAATATTGTAAATGCACAAACAGCAATTTCTCCGCATTGCAAGGTGCAATTCTGAATTTTTTTGCTTTTTCCTGCTCACCTTAGCATGATAAAGAAGATTCAAAGAGAGTGAGATGCCAGCTCCTTTCATTCAGTCAGTAGCTTCAATCATTTCTGGTATATGAATAACATGATGTTTTTCAATGGCAAAAATCAATGAATATTGTAAATGCACAAACAGTAATTTCTCCGCATTGCAAGGTGCAATTCTGAAATTTTTTGCTTTTTCCTGCTCCTCTTAGCATGATAAAGAAGATTCAAAGAGAATGAGATGCCAGCTCCTTTCATTCAGTCAGTAGCTTCAATCATTTCTGGACGTTTTTCAATGGCAAAAATCAATGAATATTGTAAATGCACAAACAGTAATTTCTCCGCATTGCAAGGTGCAATTCTGAAATTTTTTGCTTTTTCCTGCTCCTCTTAGCATGATAAACAAGATTCAAAGAGAGTGAGATGCCAGCTCCTTTCATTCAGTCAGTAGCTTCAATCATTTCTGGACGTTTGTCAATGGCAAAAATCAATGAATATTGTAAATGCACAAACAGTAATTTCTCCGCATTGCAAGGTGCAATTCTGAAATTTTTTGCTTTATCCTGCTCCTCTAAGCATGATAAAGAAGATTCAAAGAGAGTGAGATGCCAGCTCCTTTCCTTCAGTCAGTAGCTTCAAACATTTCTGGTATATGAATAACATGATGTTTTTCAATGGCAAAAATCAATGAATATTGTAAATGCACAAACAGTAATTTCTCCGCATTGCAAGGTGCAATTCTGAAATTTTTTGCTTTTTCCTGCTCCTCTTAGCATGATAAAGAAGATTCAAAGAGAGTGAGATGCCAGCTCCTTTCATTCAGTCAGTAGCTTCAATCATTTCTGGACGTTTTTCAATGGCAAAAATCAATGAATATTGTAAATGCACAAACAGTAATTTCTCCACATTGCAAGGTGCAATTCTGAAATTTTTTGCTTTTTCCTGCTCCTCTTAGCATGATAAAGAAGAATCAAAGAGAGTGAGATGCCAGCTCCTTTCATTCAGTCAGTAGCTTCAATCATTTCTGGACGTTTTTCAGTGGCAAAAATCAATGAATATTGTAAATGCACAGACAGTAATTTCTCCGCATTGCAAGGTGCAATTCTGAAATTTTTTGCTTTTTCCTGCTCCTCTTAGCATGATAAACAAGATTCAAAGAGAGTGAGATGCCAGCTCCTTTCATTCAGTCAGTAGCTTCAATCATTTCTGGACGTTTTTCAATGGCAAAAATCATTGAATATTGTAAATGCACAAACAGTAATTTCTCCGCATTGCAAGGTGCAATTCTGAAATTTTTTGCTTTTTCCTGCTCCTCTTAGCATGATAAAGAAGATTCAAAGAGAATGAGATGCCAGCTCCTTTCATTCAGTCAGTAGCTTCAATCATTTCTGGTATATGAATAACATGATGTTTTTCAATGGCAAAAATCAATGAATATTGTAAATGCACAAACAGTAATTTCTCCGCATTGCAAGGTGCAATTCTGAAATTTTTTGCTTTTTCCTGCTCCTCTTAGCATGATAAAGAAGATTCAAAGAGAGTGAGATGCCAGCTCCTTTCATTCAGTCAGTAGCTTCAATCATTTCTGGACGTTTTTCAATGGCAAAAATCAATGAATATTGTAAATGCACAAACAGTAATTTCTCCGCATTGCAAGGTGCAATTCTGAAATTTTTTGCTTTTTCCTGCTCCTCTTAGCATGATAAACAAGATTCAAAGAGAGTGAGATGCCAGTTCCTTTCATTCAGTCAGTAGCTTCAATCATTTCTGGACGTTTTTCAATGGCAAAAATCAATGAATATTGTAAATGCACAAACAGTAATTTCTCCGCATTGCAAGGTGCAATTCTGAAATTTTTTGCTTTTTCCTGCTCCTCTTAGCATGATAAAAAAGATTCAAAGAGAGTGAGATGCCAGCTCCTTTCATTCAGTCAGTAGCTTCAAACATTTCTGGTATATGAATAACATGATGTTTTTCAATGGCAAAAATCAATGAATATTGTAGATGCACAAACAGTAATTTCTCCGCATTGCAAGGTGCAATTCTGAAATTTTTTGCTTTTTCCTGCTCCTCTTAGCATGATAAAGAAGATTCAAAGAGAATGAGATGCCAGCTCCTTTCATTCAGTCAGTAGCTTCAATCATTTCTGGACGTTTTTCAATGGCAAAAATCATTGAATATTGTAAATGCACAAACAGCAATTTCTCCGCATTGCAAGGTGCAATTCTGAATTTTTTTGCTTTTTCCTGCTCACCTTAGCATGATAAAGAAGATTCAAAGAGAGTGAGATGCCAGCTCCTTTCATTCAGTCAGTAGCTTCAATCATTTCTGGTATATGAATAACATGATGTTTTTCAATGGCAAAAATCAATGAATATTGTAAATGCACAAACAGTAATTTCTCCACATTGCAAGGTGCAATTCTGAAATTTTTTGCTTTTTCCTGCTCCTCTTAGCATGATAAAGAAGATTCAAAGAGAATGAGATGCCAGCTCCTTTCATTCAGTCAGTAGCTTCAATCATTTCTGGACGTTTTTCAATGGCAAAAATCAATGAATATTGTAAATGCACAAACAGTAATTTCTCCGCATTGCAAGGTGCAATTCTGAAATTTTTTGCTTTTTCCTGCTCCTCTTAGCATGATAAACAAGATTCAAAGAGAGTGAGATGCCAGCTCCTTTCATTCAGTCAGTAGCTTCAATCATTTCTGGACGTTTGTCAATGGCAAAAATCAATGAATATTGTAAATGCACAAACAGTAATTTCTCCGCATTGCAAGGTGCAATTCTGAAATTTTTTGCTTTTTCCTGCTCCTCTAAGCATGATAAAGAAGATTCAAAGAGAGTGAGATGCCAGCTCCTTTCCTTCAGTCAGTAGCTTCAAACATTTCTGGTATATGAATAACATGATGTTTTTCAATGGCAAAAATCAATGAATATTGTAAATGCACAAACAGTAATTTCTCCGCATTGCAAGGTGCAATTCTGAAATGTTTTGCTTTTTCCTGCTCCTCTTAGCATGATAAAGAAGATTCAAAGAGAGTGAGATGCCAGCTCCTTTCATTCAGTCAGTAGCTTCAATCATTTCTGGACGTTTGTCAATGGCAAAAATCAATGAATATTGTAAATGCACAAACAGTAATTTCTCCGCATTGCAAGGTGCAATTCTGAAATTTTTTGCTTTTTCCTGCTCCTCTAAGCATGATAAAGAAGATTCAAAGAGAGTGAGATGCCAGCTCCTTTCCTTCAGTCAGTAGCTTCAAACATTTCTGGTATATGAATAACATGATGTTTTTCAATGGCAAAAATCAATGAATATTGTAAATGCACAAACAGTAATTTCTCCGCATTGCAAGGTGCAATTCTGAAATTTTTTGCTTTTTCCTGCTCCTCTTAGCATGATAAAGAAGATTCAAAGAGAGTGAGATGCCAGCTCCTTTCATTCAGTCAGTAGCTTCAATCATTTCTGGACGTTTTTCAATGGCAAAAATCATTGAATATTGTAAATGCACAAACAGTAATTTCTCCGCATTGCAAGGTGCAATTCTGAAATTTTTTGCTTTTTCCTGCTCCTCTTAGCATGATAAAGAAGATTCAAAGAGAGTGAGATGCCAGCTCCTTTCATTCAGTCAGTAGCTTCAATCATTTCTGGTATATGAATAACATGATGTTTTTCAATGGCAAAAATCAATGAATATTGTAAATGCACAAACAGTAATTTCTCCGCATTGCAAGGTGCAATTCTGAAATTTTTTGCTTTTTCCTGCTCCTCTTAGCATGATAAAAAAGATTCAAAGAGAGTGAGATGCCAGCTCCTTTCATTCAGTCAGTAGCTTCAATCATTTCTGGACGTTTTTCAATGGCAAAAATCATTGAATATTGTAAATGCACAAACAGTAATTTCTCCGCATTGCAAGGTGCAATTCTGAAATTTTTTGCTTTTTCCTGCTCCTCTTAGCATGATAAAGAAGATTCAAAGAGAGTGAGATGCCAGCTCCTTTCATTCAGTCAGTAGCTTCAATCATTTCTGGTATATGAATAACATGATGTTTTTCAATGGCAAAAATCAATGAATATTGTAAATGCACAAACAGTAATTTCTCCGCATTGCAAGGTGCAATTCTGAAATTTTTTGCTTTTTCCTGCTCCTCTTAGCATGATAAAGAAGATTCAAAGAGAGTGAGATGCCAGCTCCTTTCATTCAGTCAGTAGCTTCAATCATTTCTGGACGTTTTTCAATGGCAAAAATCAATGAATATTGTAAATGCACAAACAGTAATTTCTCCGCATTGCAAGGTGCAATTCTGAAATTTTTTGCTTTTTCCTGCTCCTCTTAGCATGATAAACAAGATTCAAAGAGAGTGAGATGCCAGCTCCTTTCATTCAGTCAGTAGCTTCAATCATTTCTGGACGTTTTTCAATGGCAAAAATCAATGAATATTGTAAATGCACAAACAGTAATTTCTCCGCATTGCAAGGTGCAATTCTGAAATGTTTTGCTTTTTCCTGCTCCTCTTAGCATGATAAAGAAGATTCAAAGAGAGTGAGATGCCAGCTCCTTTCATTCAGTCAGTAGCTTCAATCATTTCTGGACGTTTTTCAATGGCAAAAATCAATGAATATTGTAAATGCACAAACAGTAATTTCTCCGCATTGCAAGGTGCAATTCTGAAATTTTTTGCTTTTTCCTGCTCCTCTTAGCATGATAAAGAAGATTCAAAGAGAGTGAGATGCCAGCTCCTTTCATTCAGTCAGTAGCTTCAATCATTTCTGGACGTTTTTCAATGGCAAAAATCAATGAATATTGTAAATGCACAAACAGTAATTTCTCCGCATTGCAAGGTGCAATTCTGAAATTTTTTGCTTTTTCCTGCTCCTCTTAGCATGATAAAGAAGATTCAAAGAGAGTGAGATGCCAGCTCCTTTCATTCAGTCAGTAGCTTCAATCATTTCTGGACGTTTTTCAATGGCAAAAATCAATGAATATTGTAAATGCACAAACAGTAATTTCTCCGCATTGCAAGGTGCAATTCTGAAATTTTTTGCTTTTTCCTGCTCCTCTTAGCATGATAAACAAGATTCAAAGAGAGTGAGATGCCAGCTCCTTTCATTCAGTCAGTAGCTTCAATCATTTCTGGACGTTTTTCAATGGCAAAAATCATTGAATATTGTAAATGCACAAACAGTAATTTCTCCGCATTGCAAGGTGCAATTCTGAAATTTTTTGCTTTTTCCTGCTCCTCTTAGCATGATAAAAAAGATTCAAAGAGAGTGAGATGCCAGCTCCTTTCATTCAGTCAGTAGCTTCAAACATTTCTGGTATATGAATAACATGATGTTTTTCAATGGCAAAAATCAATGAATATTGTAGATGCACAAACAGTAATTTCTCCGCATTGCAAGGTGCAATTCTGAAATTTTTTGCTTTTTCCTGCTCCTCTTAGCATAATAAAGAAGATTCAAAGAGAGTGAGATGCCAGCTCCTTTCATTCAGTCAGTAGCTTCAATCATTTCTGGACGTTTTTCAATGGCAAAAATCATTGAATATTGTAAATGCACAAACAGCAATTTCTCCGCATTGCAAGGTGCAATTCTGAATTTTTTTGCTTTTTCCTGCTCACCTTAGCATGATAAAGAAGATTCAAAGAGAGTGAGATGCCAGCTCCTTTCATTCAGTCAGTAGCTTCAATCATTTCTGGTATATGAATAACATGATGTTTTTCAATGGCAAAAATCAATGAATATTGTAAATGCACAAACAGTAATTTCTCCGCATTGCAAGGTGCAATTCTGAAATTTTTTGCTTTTTCCTGCTCCTCTTAGCATGATAAAGAAGATTCAAAGAGAATGAGATGCCAGCTCCTTTCATTCAGTCAGTAGCTTCAATCATTTCTGGACGTTTTTCAATGGCAAAAATCAATGAATATTGTAAATGCACAAACAGTAATTTCTCCGCATTGCAAGGTGCAATTCTGAAATTTTTTGCTTTTTCCTGCTCCTCTTAGCATGATAAACAAGATTCAAAGAGAGTGAGATGCCAGCTCCTTTCATTCAGTCAGTAGCTTCAATCATTTCTGGACGTTTGTCAATGGCAAAAATCAATGAATATTGTAAATGCACAAACAGTAATTTCTCCGCATTGCAAGGTGCAATTCTGAAATTTTTTGCTTTATCCTGCTCCTCTAAGCATGATAAAGAAGATTCAAAGAGAGTGAGATGCCAGCTCCTTTCCTTCAGTCAGTAGCTTCAAACATTTCTGGTATATGAATAACATGATGTTTTTCAATGGCAAAAATCAATGAATATTGTAAATGCACAAACAGTAATTTCTCCGCATTGCAAGGTGCAATTCTGAAATTTTTTGCTTTTTCCTGCTCCTCTTAGCATGATAAAGAAGATTCAAAGAGAGTGAGATGCCAGCTCCTTTCATTCAGTCAGTAGCTTCAATCATTTCTGGACGTTTTTCAATGGCAAAAATCAATGAATATTGTAAATGCACAAACAGTAATTTCTCCACATTGCAAGGTGCAATTCTGAAATTTTTTGCTTTTTCCTGCTCCTCTTAGCATGATAAAGAAGATTCAAAGAGAGTGAGATGCCAGCTCCTTTCATTCAGTCAGTAGCTTCAATCATTTCTGGACGTTTTTCAATGGCAAAAATCAATGAATATTGTAAATGCACAAACAGTAATTTCTCCGCATTGCAAGGTGCAATTCTGAAATTTTTTGCTTTTTCCTGCTCCTCTTAGCATGATAAAGAAGATTCAAAGAGAGTGAGATGCCAGCTCCTTTCATTCAGTCAGTAGCTTCAATCATTTCTGGACGTTTTTCAATGGCAAAAATCAATGAATATTGTAAATGCACAAACAGTAATTTCTCCGCATTGCAAGGTGCAATTCTGAAATTTTTTGCTTTTTCCTGCTCCTCTTAGCATGATAAACAAGATTCAAAGAGAGTGAGATGCCAGCTCCTTTCATTCAGTCAGTAGCTTCAATCATTTCTGGACGTTTTTCAATGGCAAAAATCATTGAATATTGTAAATGCACAAACAGTAATTTCTCCGCATTGCAAGGTGCAATTCTGAAATTTTTTGCTTTTTCCTGCTCCTCTTAGCATGATAAAAAAGATTCAAAGAGAGTGAGATGCCAGCTCCTTTCATTCAGTCAGTAGCTTCAAACATTTCTGGTATATGAATAACATGATGTTTTTCAATGGCAAAAATCAATGAATATTGTAGATGCACAAACAGTAATTTCTCCGCATTGCAAGGTGCAATTCTGAAATTTTTTGCTTTTTCCTGCTCCTCTTAGCATAATAAAGAAGATTCAAAGAGAGTGAGATGCCAGCTCCTTTCATTCAGTCAGTAGCTTCAATCATTTCTGGACGTTTTTCAATGGCAAAAATCATTGAATATTGTAAATGCACAAACAGCAATTTCTCCGCATTGCAAGGTGCAATTCTGAATTTTTTTGCTTTTTCCTGCTCACCTTAGCATGATAAAGAAGATTCAAAGAGAGTGAGATGCCAGCTCCTTTCATTCAGTCAGTAGCTTCAATCATTTCTGGTATATGAATAACATGATGTTTTTCAATGGCAAAAATCAATGAATATTGTAAATGCACAAACAGTAATTTCTCCGCATTGCAAGGTGCAATTCTGAAATTTTTTGCTTTTTCCTGCTCCTCTTAGCATGATAAAGAAGATTCAAAGAGAATGAGATGCCAGCTCCTTTCATTCAGTCAGTAGCTTCAATCATTTCTGGACGTTTTTCAATGGCAAAAATCAATGAATATTGTAAATGCACAAATAGTAATTTCTCCGCATTGCAAGGTGCAATTCTGAAATTTTTTGCTTTTTCCTGCTCCTCTTAGCATGATAAACAAGATTCAAAGAGAGTGAGATGCCAGCTCCTTTCATTCAGTCAGTAGCTTCAATCATTTCTGGACGTTTGTCAATGGCAAAAATCAATGAATATTGTAAATGCACAAACAGTAATTTCTCCGCATTGCAAGGTGCAATTCTGAAATTTTTTGCTTTATCCTGCTCCTCTAAGCATGATAAAGAAGATTCAAAGAGAGTGAGATGCCAGCTCCTTTCCTTCAGTCAGTAGCTTCAAACATTTCTGGTATATGAATAACATGATGTTTTTCAATGGCAAAAATCAATGAATATTGTAAATGCACAAACAGTAATTTCTCCGCATTGCAAGGTGCAATTCTGAAATTTTTTGCTTTTTCCTGCTCCTCTTAGCATGATAAAGAAGATTCAAAGAGAGTGAGATGCCAGCTCCTTTCATTCAGTCAGTAGCTTCAATCATTTCTGGACGTTTTTCAATGGCAAAAATCAATGAATATTGTAAATGCACAAACAGTAATTTCTCCACATTGCAAGGTGCAATTCTGAAATTTTTTGCTTTTTCCTGCTCCTCTTAGCATGATAAAGAAGAATCAAAGAGAGTGAGATGCCAGCTCCTTTCATTCAGTCAGTAGCTTCAATCATTTCTGGACGTTTTTCAGTGGCAAAAATCAATGAATATTGTAAATGCACAGACAGTAATTTCTCCGCATTGCAAGGTGCAATTCTGAAATTTTTTGCTTTTTCCTGCTCCTCTTAGCATGATAAACAAGATTCAAAGAGAGTGAGATGCCAGCTCCTTTCATTCAGTCAGTAGCTTCAATCATTTCTGGACGTTTTTCAATGGCAAAAATCATTGAATATTGTAAATGCACAAACAGTAATTTCTCCGCATTGCAAGGTGCAATTCTGAAATTTTTTGCTTTTTCCTGCTCCTCTTAGCATGATAAAGAAGATTCAAAGAGAATGAGATGCCAGCTCCTTTCATTCAGTCAGTAGCTTCAATCATTTCTGGTATATGAATAACATGATGTTTTTCAATGGCAAAAATCAATGAATATTGTAAATGCACAAACAGTAATTTCTCCGCATTGCAAGGTGCAATTCTGAAATTTTTTGCTTTTTCCTGCTCCTCTTAGCATGATAAAGAAGATTCAAAGAGAGTGAGATGCCAGCTCCTTTCATTCAGTCAGTAGCTTCAATCATTTCTGGACGTTTTTCAATGGCAAAAATCAATGAATATTGTAAATGCACAAACAGTAATTTCTCCGCATTGCAAGGTGCAATTCTGAAATTTTTTGCTTTTTCCTGCTCCTCTTAGCATGATAAACAAGATTCAAAGAGAGTGAGATGCCAGTTCCTTTCATTCAGTCAGTAGCTTCAATCATTTCTGGACGTTTTTCAATGGCAAAAATCAATGAATATTGTAAATGCACAAACAGTAATTTCTCCGCATTGCAAGGTGCAATTCTGAAATTTTTTGCTTTTTCCTGCTCCTCTTAGCATGATAAAAAAGATTCAAAGAGAGTGAGATGCCAGCTCCTTTCATTCAGTCAGTAGCTTCAAACATTTCTGGTATATGAATAACATGATGTTTTTCAATGGCAAAAATCAATGAATATTGTAGATGCACAAACAGTAATTTCTCCGCATTGCAAGGTGCAATTCTGAAATTTTTTGCTTTTTCCTGCTCCTCTTAGCATGATAAAGAAGATTCAAAGAGAATGAGATGCCAGCTCCTTTCATTCAGTCAGTAGCTTCAATCATTTCTGGACGTTTTTCAATGGCAAAAATCATTGAATATTGTAAATGCACAAACAGCAATTTCTCCGCATTGCAAGGTGCAATTCTGAATTTTTTTGCTTTTTCCTGCTCACCTTAGCATGATAAAGAAGATTCAAAGAGAGTGAGATGCCAGCTCCTTTCATTCAGTCAGTAGCTTCAATCATTTCTGGTATATGAATAACATGATGTTTTTCAATGGCAAAAATCAATGAATATTGTAAATGCACAAACAGTAATTTCTCCACATTGCAAGGTGCAATTCTGAAATTTTTTGCTTTTTCCTGCTCCTCTTAGCATGATAAAGAAGATTCAAAGAGAATGAGATGCCAGCTCCTTTCATTCAGTCAGTAGCTTCAATCATTTCTGGACGTTTTTCAATGGCAAAAATCAATGAATATTGTAAATGCACAAACAGTAATTTCTCCGCATTGCAAGGTGCAATTCTGAAATTTTTTGCTTTTTCCTGCTCCTCTTAGCATGATAAACAAGATTCAAAGAGAGTGAGATGCCAGCTCCTTTCATTCAGTCAGTAGCTTCAATCATTTCTGGACGTTTGTCAATGGCAAAAATCAATGAATATTGTAAATGCACAAACAGTAATTTCTCCGCATTGCAAGGTGCAATTCTGAAATTTTTTGCTTTTTCCTGCTCCTCTAAGCATGATAAAGAAGATTCAAAGAGAGTGAGATGCCAGCTCCTTTCCTTCAGTCAGTAGCTTCAAACATTTCTGGTATATGAATAACATGATGTTTTTCAATGGCAAAAATCAATGAATATTGTAAATGCACAAACAGTAATTTCTCCGCATTGCAAGGTGCAATTCTGAAATGTTTTGCTTTTTCCTGCTCCTCTTAGCATGATAAAGAAGATTCAAAGAGAGTGAGATGCCAGCTCCTTTCATTCAGTCAGTAGCTTCAATCATTTCTGGACGTTTTTCAATGGCAAAAATCATTGAATATTGTAAATGCACAAACAGTAATTTCTCCGCATTGCAAGGTGCAATTCTGAAATTTTTTGCTTTTTCCTGCTCCTCTTAGCATGATAAAGAAGATTCAAAGAGAGTGAGATGCCAGCTCCTTTCATTCAGTCAGTAGCTTCAATCATTTCTGGTATATGAATAACATGATGTTTTTCAATGGCAAAAATCAATGAATATTGTAAATGCACAAACAGTAATTTCTCCGCATTGCAAGGTGCAATTCTGAAATTTTTTGCTTTTTCCTGCTCCTCTTAGCATGATAAAGAAGATTCAAAGAGAGTGAGATGCCAGCTCCTTTCATTCAGTCAGTAGCTTCAATCATTTCTGGACGTTTTTCAATGGCAAAAATCATTGAATATTGTAAATGCACAAACAGTAATTTCTCCGCATTGCAAGGTGCAATTCTGAAATTTTTTGCTTTTTCCTGCTCCTCTTAGCATGATAAAGAAGATTCAAAGAGAGTGAGATGCCAGCTCCTTTCATTCAGTCAGTAGCTTCAATCATTTCTGGTATATGAATAACATGATGTTTTTCAATGGCAAAAATCAATGAATATTGTAAATGCACAAACAGTAATTTCTCCGCATTGCAAGGTGCAATTCTGAAATTTTTTGCTTTTTCCTGCTCCTCTTAGCATGATAAAGAAGATTCAAAGAGAGTGAGATGCCAGCTCCTTTCATTCAGTCAGTAGCTTCAATCATTTCTGGACGTTTTTCAATGGCAAAAATCAATGAATATTGTAAATGCACAAACAGTAATTTCTCCGCATTGCAAGGTGCAATTCTGAAATTTTTTGCTTTTTCCTGCTCCTCTTAGCATGATAAACAAGATTCAAAGAGAGTGAGATGCCAGCTCCTTTCATTCAGTCAGTAGCTTCAATCATTTCTGGACGTTTTTCAATGGCAAAAATCAATGAATATTGTAAATGCACAAACAGTAATTTCTCCGCATTGCAAGGTGCAATTCTGAAATTTTTTGCTTTTTTCTGCTCCTCTCAGCATGATAAAGAAGACTCAAAGAGAGTGAGATGCCAGCTCCTTTCATTCAGTCAGTAGCTTCAAACATTTCTGGTATATGAATAACATGATGTTTTTCAATGGCAAAAATCAATGAATATTGTAAATGCACAAACAGTAATTTCTCCGCATTGCAAGGTGCAATTCTGAAATTTTTTGCTTTTTCCTGCTCCTCTTAGCATGATAAAGAAGATTCAAAGAGAGTGAGATGCCAGCTCCTTTCATTCAGTCAGTAGCTTCAATCATTTCTGGACGTTTTTCAATGGCAAAAATCAATGAATATTGTAAATGCACAAACAGTAATTTCTCCGCATTGCAAGGTGCAATTCTGAAATTTTTTGCTTTTTCCTGATCCTCTTAGCATGATAAACAAGATTCAAAGAGAGTGAGATGCCAGCTCCTTTCATTCAGTCAGTAGCTTCAATCATTTCTGGACGTTTTTCAATGGCAAAAATCAATGAATATTGTAAATGCACAAACAGTAATTTCTCCGCATTGCAAGGTGCAATTCTGAAATTTTTTGCTTTTTCCTGCTCCTCTTAGCATGATAAAGAAGATTCAAAGAGAGTGAGATGCCAGCTCCTTTCATTCAGTCAGTAGCTACAATCATTTCTGGACGTTTTTCAATGGCAAAAATCAATGAATATTGTAAATGCACAAACAGTAATTTCTCCGCATTGCAAGGTGCAATTCTGAAATTTTTTGCTTTTTCCTGCTCCTCTTAGCATGATAAAGAAGATTCAAAGAGAGTGAGATGCCAGCTCCTTTCATTCAGTCAGTAGCTTCAAACATTTCTGGTATATGAATAACATGTTTTTCAATGGCAAAAATCAATGAATATTGTAAATGCACAAACAGTAGTTTCTCCGCATTGCAAGGTGCAATTCTGAAATTTTTTGCTTTTTCCTGCTCCTCTTAGCATGATAAAGAAGATTCAAAGAGAGTGAGATGCCAGCTCCTTTCATTCAGTCAGTAGCTTCAATCATTTCTGGACGTTTTTCAATGGCAAAAATCATTGAATATTGTAAATGCACAAACAGTAATTTCTCCGCATTGCAAGGTGCAATTCTGAAATTTTTTGCTTTTTCCTGCTCCTCTTAGCATGATAAAGAAGATTCAAAGAGAGTGAAATGCCAGCTCCTTTCATTCAGTCAGTAGCTTCAATCATTTCTGGAATATGAATAACATGATGTTTTTCAATGGCAAAAATCAATGAATATTGTAAATGCACAAACAGTAATTTCTCCGCATTGCAAGGTGCAATTCTGAAATTTTTTGCTTTTTTCTGCTCCTCTTAGCATGATAAAGAAGATTCAAAGAGAGTGAGATGCCAGCTCCTTTCATTCAGTCAGTAGCTTCAATCATTTCTGGACGTTTTTCAATGGCAAAAATCAATGAATATTGTAAATGCACAAACAGTAATTTCTCCGCATTGCAAGGTGCAATTCTGAAATTTTTTGCTTTTTCCTGCTCCTCTTAGCATGATAAACAAGATTCAAAGAGAGTGAGATGCCAGCTCCTTTCATTCAGTCAGTAGCTTCAATCATTTCTGGACGTTTTTCAATGGCAAAAATCAATGAATATTGTAAATGCACAAACAGTAATTTCTCCGCATTGCAAGGTGCAATTCTGAAATTTTTTGCTTTTTCCTGCTCCTCTTAGCATGATAAAGAAGATTCAAAGAGAGTGAGATGCCAGCTCCTTTCATTCAGTCAGTAGCTACAATCATTTCTGGACGTTTTTCAATGGCAAAAATCAATGAATATTGTAAATGCACAAACAGTAATTTCTCCGCATTGCAAGGTGCAATTCTGAAATTTTTTGCTTTTTCCTGCTCCTCTTAGCATGATAAAGAAGATTCAAAGAGAGTGAGATGCCAGCTCCTTTCATTCAGTCAGTAGCTTCAAACATTTCTGGTATATGAATAACATGATGTTTTTCAATGGCAAAAATCAATGAATATTGTAAATGCACAAACAGTAATTTCTCCGCATTGCAAGGTGCAATTCTGAAATTTTTTGCTTTTTCCTGCTCCTCTTAGCATGATAAAGAAGATTCAAAGAGAGTGAGATGCCAGCTCCTTTCATTCAGTCAGTAGCTTCAATCATTTCTGGACGTTTTTCAATGGCAAAAATCATTGAATATTGTAAATGCACAAACAGTAATTTCTCCGCATTGCAAGGTGCAATTCTGAAATTTTTTGCTTTTTCCTGCTCCTCTTAGCATGATAAAGAAGATTCAAAGAGAGTGAGATGCCAGCTCCTTTCATTCAGTCAGTAGCTTCAATCATTTCTGGAATATGAATAACATGATGTTTTTCAATGGCAAAAATCAATGAATATTGTAAATGCACAAACAGTAATTTCTCCGCATTGCAAGGTGCAATTCTGAAATTTTTTGCTTTTTCCTGCTCCTCTTAGCATGATAAAGAAGATTCAAAGAGAGTGAGATGCCAGCTCCTTTCATTCAGTCAGTAGCTTCAATCATTTCTGGACGTTTTTCAATGGCAAAAATCATTGAATATTGTAAATGCACAAACAGTAATTTCTCCGCATTGCAAGGTGCAATTCTGAAATTTTTTGCTTTTTCCTGCTCATCTTAGCATGATAAAGAAGATTCAAAGAGAGTGAGATGCCAGCTCCTTTCATTCAGTCAGTAGCTTCAATCATTTCTGGTATATGAATAACATGATGTTTTTCAATGGCAAAAATCAATGAATATTGTAAATGCACAAACAGTAATTTCTCCGCATTGCAAGGTGCAATTCTGAAATTTTTTGCTTTTTCCTGCTCCTCTTAGCATGATAAAGAAGATTCAAAGAGAGTGAGATGCCAGCTCCTTTCATTCAGTCAGTAGCTTCAATCATTTCTGGACGTTTTTCAATGGCAAAAATCAATGAATATTGTAAATGCACAAACAGTAATTTCTCCGCATTGCAAGGTGCAATTCTGAAATTTTTTGCTTTTTCCTGCTCCTCTTAGCGTGATAAACAAGATTCAAAGAGAGTGAGATGCCAGCTCTTTTCATTCAGTCAGTAGCTTCAATCATTTCTGGACGTTTTTCAATGGCAAAAATCAATGAATATTGTAAATGCACAAACAGTAATTTCTCCGCATTGCAAGGTGCAATTCTGAAATTTTTTGCTTTTTCCTGCTCCTCTTAGCATGATAAAGAAGATTCAAAGAGAGTGAGATGCCAGCTCCTTTCATTCAGTCAGTAGCTTCAAACATTTCTGGTATATGAATAACATGATGTTTTTCAAAAAATCAATGAATATTGTAAATGCACAAACAGTAATTTCTCCGCATTGCAAGGTGCAATTCTGAAATTTTTTGCTTTTTCCTGCTCCTCTTAGCATGATAAAGAAGATTCAAAGAGAGTGAGATGCCAGCTCCTTTCATTCAGTCAGTAGCTTCAATCATTTCTGGACATTTTTCAATGGCAAAAATCATTGAATATTGTAAATGCACAAACAGTAATTTCTCCGCATTGCAAGGTGCAATTCTGAAATTTTTTGCTTTTTCCTGCTCCTCTTAGCATGATAAAGAAGATTCAAAGAGAGTGAGATGCCAGCTCCTTTCATTCAGTCAGTAGCTTCAATCATTTCTGGTATATGAATAACATGATGTTTTTCAATGGCAAAAATCAATGAATATTGTAAATGCACAAACAGTAATTTCTCCGCATTGCAAGGTGCAATTCTGAAATTTTTTGCTTTTTCCTGCTCCTCTTAGCATGATAAAGAAGATTCAAAGAGAGTGAGATGCCAGCTCCTTTCATTCAGTCAGTAGCTTCAATCATTTCTGGACGTTTTTCAATGGCAAAAATCAATGAATATTGTAAATGCACAAACAGTAATTTCTCCGCATTGCAAGGTGCAATTCTGAAATTTTTTGCTTTTTCCTGCTCCTCTTAGCATGATAAAGAAGATTCAAAGAGAGTGAGATGCCAGCTCCTTTCATTCAGTCAGTAGCTTCAATCATTTCTGGACGTTTTTCAATGGCAAAAATCAATGAATATTGTAAATGCACAAACAGTAATTTCTCCGCATTGCAAGGTGCAATTCTGAAATTTTTTGCTTTTTCCTGCTCCTCTTAGCATGATAAAGAAGATTCAAAGAGAGTGAGATGCCAGCTCCTTTCATTCAGTCAGTAGCTTCAATCATTTCTGGACGTTTTTCAATGGCAAAATAAATGAATATTGTAAATGCACAAACAGTAATTTCTCCGCATTGCAAGGTGCAATTCTGAAATTTTTTGCTTTTTCCTGCTCCTCTTAGCATGATAAAGAAGATTCAAAGAGAGTGAGATGCCAGCTCCTTTCATTCAGTCAGTAGCTTCAAACATTTCTGGTATATGAATAACATGATGTTTTTCAATGGCAAAAATCAATGAATATTGTAAATGCACAAACAGTAATTTCTCCGCATTGCAAGGTGCAATTCTGAAATTTTTTGCTTTTTCCTGCTCCTCTTAGCATGATAAAGAAGATTCAAAGAGAGTGAGATGCCAGCTCCTTTCATTCAGTCAGTAGCTTCAAACATTTCTGGTATATGAATAACATGATGTTTTTCAATGGCAAAAATCAATGAATATTGTAAATGCACAAACAGTAATTTCTCCGCATTGCAAGGTGCAATTCTGAAATTTTTTGCTTTTTTCTGCTCCTCTTAGCATGATAAAGAAGATTCAAAGAGAGTGAGATGCCAGCTCCTTTCATTCAGTCAGTAGCTTCAATCATTTCTGGACGTTTTTCAATGGCAAAAATCAATGAATATTGTAAATGCACAAACAGTAATTTCTCCGCATTGCAAGGTGCAATTCTGAAATTTTTTGCTTTTTCCTGCTCCTCTTAGCATGATAAACAAGATTCAAAGAGAGTGAGATGCCAGCTCCTTTCATTCAGTCAGTAGCTTCAATCATTTCTGGACGTTTTTCAATGGCAAAAATCAATGATATTGTAAATGCACAAACAGTAATTTCTCCGCATTGCAAGGTGCAATTCTGAAATTTTTTTGCTTTTTCCTGCTCCTCTTAGCATGATAAAGAAGATTCAAAGAGAGTGAGATGCCAGCTCCTTTCATTCAGTCAGTAGCTACAATCATTTCTGGACTTTTTTCAATGGCAAAAATCAATGAATATTGTAAATGCACAAACAGTAATTTCTCCGCATTGCAAGGTGCAATTCTGAAATTTTTTGCTTTTTCCTGCTCCTCTTAGCATGATAAAGAAGATTCAAAGAGAGTGAGATGCCAGCTCCTTTCATTCAGTCAGTAGCTTCAAACATTTCTGGTATATGAATAACATGATGTTTTTCAATGGCAAAAATCAATGAATATTGTAAATGCACAAACAGTAATTTCTCCGCATTGCAAGGTGCAATTCTGAAATTTTTGCTTTTTCCTGCTCCTCTTAGCATGATAAAGAAGATTCAAAGAGAGTGAGATGCCAGCTCCTTTCATTCAGTCAGTAGCTACAATCATTTCTGGACGTTTTTCAATGGCAAAAATCAATGAATATTGTAAATGCACAAACAGTAATTTCTCCGCATTGCAAGGTGCAATTCTGAAATTTTTTGCTTTTTCCTGCTCCTCTTAGCATGATAAAGAAGATTCAAAGAGAGTGAGATGCCAGCTCCTTTCATTCAGTCAGTAGCTTCAAACATTTCTGGTATATGAATAACATGATGTTTTTCAATGGCAAAAATCAATGAATATTGTAAATGCACAAACAGTAATTTCTCCGCATTGCAAGCTGCAATTCTGAAATTTTTTGCTTTTTCCTGCTCCTCTTAGCATGATAAAGAAGATTCAAAGAGAGTGAGATGCCAGCTCCTTTCATTCAGTCAGTAGCTTCAATCATTTCTGGACGTTTTTCAATGGCAAAAATCATTGAATATTGTAAATGCACAAACAGTAATTTCTCCGCATTGCAAGGTGCAATTCTGAATTTTTTGCTTTTTCCTGCTCATCTTAGCATGATAAAGAAGATTCAAAGAGAGTGAGATGCCAGCTCCTTTCATTCAGTCAGTAGCTTCAATCATTTCTGGTATATGAATAACATGATGTTTTTCAATGGCAAAAATCAATGAATATTGTAAATGCACAAACAGTAATTTCTCCGCATTGCAAGGTGCAATTCTGAAATTTTTTGCTTTTTCCTGCTCCTCTTAGCATGATAAAGAAGATTCAAAGAGAGTGAGATGCCAGCTCCTTTCATTCAGTCAGTAGCTTCAATCATTTCTGGACGTTTTTCAATGGCAAAAATCAATGAATATTGTAAATGCACAAACAGTAATTTCTCCGCATTGCAAGGTGCAATTCTGAAATTTTTTGCTTTTTCCTGCTCCTCTTAGCGTGATAAACAAGATTCAAAGAGAGTGAGATGCCAGCTCTTTTCATTCAGTCAGTAGCTTCAATCATTTCTGGACGTTTTTCAATGGCAAAAATCAATGAATATTGTAAATGCACAAACAGTAATTTCTCCGCATTGCAAGGTGCAATTCTGAAATTTTTTGCTTTTTCCTGCTCCTCTTAGCATGATAAAGAAGATTCAAAGAGAGTGAGATGCCAGCTCCTTTCATTCAGTCAGTAGCTTCAAACATTTCTGGTATATGAATAACATGATGTTTTTCAATGGCAAAAATCAATGAATATTGTAAATGCACAAACAGTAATTTCTCCGCATTGCAAGGTGCAATTCTGAAATTTTTTGCTTTTTCCCTGCTCCTCTTAGCATGATAAAGAAGATTCAAAGAGAGTGAGATGCCAGCTCCTTTCATTCAGTCAGTAGCTTCAATCATTTCTGGACATTTTTCAATGGCAAAAATCATTGAATATTGTAAATGCACAAACAGTAATTTCTCCGCATTGCAAGGTGCAATTCTGAAATTTTTTGCTTTTTCTGCTCCTCTTAGCATGATAAAGAAGATTCAAAGAGAGTGAGATGCCAGCTCCTTTCATTCAGTCAGTAGCTTCAATCATTTCTGGTATATGAATAACATGATGTTTTTCAATGGCAAAAATCAATGAATATTGTAAATGCACAAACAGTAATTTCTCCGCATTGCAAGGTGCAATTCTGAAATTTTTTGCTTTTTCCTGCTCCTCTTAGCATGATAAAGAAGATTCAAAGAGAGTGAGATGCCAGCTCCTTTCATTCAGTCAGTAGCTTCAATCATTTCTGGACGTTTTTCAATGGCAAAAATCAATGAATATTGTAAATGCACAAACAGTAATTTCTCCGCATTGCAAGGTGCAATTCTGAAATTTTTTGCTTTTTCCTGCTCCTCTTAGCATGATAAAGAAGATTCAAAGAGAGTGAGATGCCAGCTCCTTTCATTCAGTCAGTAGCTTCAATCATTTCTGGACGTTTTTCAATGGCAAAAATCAATGAATATTGTAAATGCACAAACAGTAATTTCTCCGCATTGCAAGGTGCAATTCTGAAATTTTTTGCTTTTTCCTGCTCCTCTTAGCATGATAAAGAAGATTCAAAGAGAGTGAGATGCCAGCTCCTTTCATTCAGTCAGTAGCTTCAATCATTTCTGGACGTTTTTCAATGGCAAAAATAAATGAATATTGTAAATGCACAAACAGTAATTTCTCCGCATTGCAAGGTGCAATTCTGAAATTTTTTGCTTTTTCCTGCTCCTCTTAGCATGATAAAGAAGATTCAAAGAGAGTGAGATGCCAGCTCCTTTCATTCAGTCAGTAGCTTCAAACATTTCTGGTATATGAATAACATGATGTTTTTCAATGGCAAAAATCAATGAATATTGTAAATGCACAAACAGTAATTTCTCCGCATTGCAAGGTGCAATTCTGAAATTTTTTGCTTTTTCCTGCTCCTCTTAGCATGATAAAGAAGATTCAAAGAGAGTGAGATGCCAGCTCCTTTCATTCAGTCAGTAGCTTCAAACATTTCTGGTATATGAATAACATGATGTTTTTCAATGGCAAAAATCAATGAATATTGTAAATGCACAAACAGTAATTTCTCCGCATTGCAAGGTGCAATTCTGAAATTTTTTGCTTTTTTCTGCTCCTCTTAGCATGATAAAGAAGATTCAAAGAGAGTGAGATGCCAGCTCCTTTCATTCAGTCAGTAGCTTCAATCATTTCTGGACGTTTTTCAATGGCAAAAATCAATGAATATTGTAAATGCACAAACAGTAATTTCTCCGCATTGCAAGGTGCAATTCTGAAATTTTTTGCTTTTTCCTGCTCCTCTTAGCATGATAAACAAGATTCAAAGAGAGTGAGATGCCAGCTCCTTTCATTCAGTCAGTAGCTTCAAATCATTTCTGGACGTTTTTCAATGGCAAAAATCAATGAATATTGTAAATGCACAAACAGTAATTTCTCCGCATTGCAAGGTGCAATTCTGAAATTTTTTGCTTTTTTCCTGCTCCTCTTAGCATGATAAAGAAGATTCAAAGAGAGTGAGATGCCAGCTCCTTTCATTCAGTCAGTAGCTACAATCATTTCTGGACTTTTTTCAATGGCAAAAATCAATGAATATTGTAAATGCACAAACAGTAATTTCTCCGCATTGCAAGGTGCAATTCTGAAATTTTTTGCTTTTTCCTGCTCCTCTTAGCATGATAAAGAAGATTCAAAGAGAGTGAGATGCCAGCTCCTTTCATTCAGTCAGTAGCTTCAAACATTTCTGGTATATGAATAACATGATGTTTTCAATGGCAAAAATCAATGAATATTGTAAATGCACAAACAGTAATTTCTCCGCATTGCAAGGTGCAATTCTGAAATTTTTTGCTTTTTCCTGCTCCTCTTAGCATGATAAAGAAGATTCAAAGAGAGTGAGATGCCAGCTCCTTTCATTCAGTCAGTAGCTACAATCATTTCTGGACGTTTTTCAATGGCAAAAATCAATGAATATTGTAAATGCACAAACAGTAATTTCTCCGCATTGCAAGGTGCAATTCTGAAATTTTTTGCTTTTTCCTGCTCCTCTTAGCATGATAAAGAAGATTCAAAGAGAGTGAGATGCCAGCTCCTTTCATTCAGTCAGTAGCTTCAAACATTTCTGGTATATGAATAACATGATGTTTTTCAATGGCAAAAATCAATGAATATTGTAAATGCACAAACAGTAATTTCTCCGCATTGCAAGGTGCAATTGTGAAATTTTTTGCTTTTTCCTGCTCCTCTTAGCATGATAAAGAAGATTCAAAGAGAGTGAGATGCCAGCTCCTTTCATTCAGTCAGTAGCTTCAAACATTTCTGGTATATGAATAACATGATGTTTTTCAATGGCAAAAATCAATGAATATTGTAAATGCACAAACAGTAATTTCTCCGCATTGCAAGGTGCAATTCTGAAATTTTTTGCTTTTTTCTGCTCCTCTTAGCATGATAAAGAAGATTCAAAGAGAGTGAGATGCCAGCTCCTTTCATTCAGTTAGTAGCTTCAATCATTTCTGGACGTTTTTCAATGGCAAAAATCAATGAATATTGTAAATGCACAAACAGTAATTTCTCCGCATTGCAAGGTGCAATTCTGAAATTTTTGCTTTTTCCTGCTCCTCTTAGCATGATAAACAAGATTCAAAGAGAGTGAGATGCCAGCTCCTTTCATTCAGTCAGTAGCTTCAATCATTTCTGGACGTTTTTCAATGGCAAAAATCAATGAATATTGTAAATGCACAAACAGTAATTTCTCCGCATTGCAAGGTGCAATTCTGAAATTTTTTGCTTTTTCCTGCTCCTCTTAGCATGATAAAGAAGATTCAAAGAGAGTGAGATGCCAGCTCCTTTCATTCAGTCAGTAGCTACAATCATTTCTGGACTTTTTTCAATGGCAAAAATCAATGAATATTGTAAATGCACAAACAGTAATTTCTCCGCATTGCAAGGTGCAATTCTGAAATTTTTTGCTTTTTCCTGCTCCTCTTAGCATGATAAAGAAGATTCAAAGAGAGTGAGATGCCAGCTCCTTTCATTCAGTCAGTAGCTTCAAACATTTCTGGTATATGAATAACATGATGTTTTTCAATGGCAAAAATCAATGAATATTGTAAATGCACAAACAGTAATTTCTCCGCATTGCAAGGTGCAATTCTGAAATTTTTTGCTTTTTCCTGCTCCTCTTAGCATGATAAAGAAGATTCAAAGAGAGTGAGATGCCAGCTCCTTTCATTCAGTCAGTAGCTACAATCATTTCTGGACGTTTTTCAATGGCAAAAATCAATGAATATTGTAAATGCACAAACAGTAATTTCTCCGCATTGCAAGGTGCAATTCTGAAATTTTTTGCTTTTTCCTGCTCCTCTTAGCATGATAAAGAAGATTCAAAGAGAGTGAGATGCCAGCTCCTTTCATTCAGTCAGTAGCTTCAAACATTTCTGGTATATGAATAACATGATGTTTTTCAATGGCAAAAATCAATGAATATTGTAAATGCACAAACAGTAATTTCTCCGCATTGCAAGGTGCAATTCTGAAATTTTTTGCTTTTTTCCTGCTCCTCTTAGCATGATAAACAAGATTCAAAGAGAGTGAGATGCCAGCTCCTTTCATTCAGTCAGTAGCTTCAATCATTTCTGGACGTTTTTCAATGGCAAAAATCAATGAATATTGTAAATGCACAAACAGTAATTTCTCCGCATTGCAAGGTGCAATTCTGAAATTTTTTGCTTTTTCCTGCTCCTCTTAGCATGATAAAGAAGATTCAAAGAGAGTGAGATGCCAGCTCCTTTCATTCAGTCAGTAGCTTCAATCATTTCTGGACGTGTTTTCAATGGCAAAAATCAATGAATATTGTAAATGCACAAACAGTAATTTCTCCGCATTGCAAGGTGCAATTCTGAAATTTTTTGCTTTTTCCTGCTCCTCTTAGCATGATAAAGAAGATTCAAAGAGAGTGAGATGCCAGCTCCTTTCATTCAGTCAGTAGCTTCAATCATTTCTGGACGTTTTTCAATGGCAAAAATCAATGAATATTGTAAATGCACAAACAGTAATTTCTCCGCATTGCAAGGTGCAATTCTGAAATTTTTTGCTTTTTCTGCTCCTCTTAGCATGATAAACAAGATTCAAAGAGAGTTGAGATGCCAGCTCCTTTCATTCAGTCAGTAGCTTCAATCATTTCTGGTGAACGTTTTTCAATGGCAAAAATCAATGAATATTGTAAATGCACAAACAGTAATTTCTCCGCATTGCAAGGTGCAATTCTGAATTTTTTTGCTTTTTCCTGCTCCTCTTAGCATGATAAAGAAGATTCAAAGAGAGTGAGATGCCAGCTCCTTTCATTCAGTCAGTAGCTACAATCATTTCTGGAATGAGACGTTTTTCAATGGCAAAAATCAATGAATATTGTAAATGCACAAACAGTAATTTCTCCGCATTGCAAGGTGCAATTCTGAAATTTTTTGCTTTTTCCTGCTCCTCTTAGCATGATAAAGAAGATTCAAAGAGAGTGAGATGCCAGCTCCTTTCATTCAGTCAGTAGCTTCAAACATTTCTGGTATATGAATAACATGATGTTTTTCAATGGCAAAAATCAATGAATATTGTAAATGCACAAACAGTAATTTCTCCGCATTGCAAGGTGCAATTCTGAAATTTTTTGCTTTTTCCTGCTCCTCTTAGCATGATAAAGAAGATTCAAAGAGAGTGAGATGCCAGCTCCTTTCATTCAGTCAGTAGCTTCAATCATTTCTGGACGTTTTTTTCATGGCAAAAATCAATGAATATTGTAAATGCACAAACAGTAATTTCTCCGCATTGCAAGTGCAATTCTGAAATTTTTTGCTTTTTCCTGCTCCTCTTAGCATGATAAAGAAGATTCAAAGAGAGTGAGATGCCAGCTCCTTTCATTCAGTCAGTAGCTTCAATCATTTCTGACGTTTTCAATGGCAAAAATCATTGAATATTGTAAATGCACAAACAGTAATTTCTCCGCATTGCAAGGTGCAATTCTGAAATTTTTTGCTTTTTCCTGCTCCTCTTAGCATGATAAAGAAGAATCAAAGAGAGTGAGATGCCAGCTCCTTTCATTCAGTCAGTAGCTTCAA
>NW_027371020.1:0-31340 GCF_046119375.1 Phyllobates terribilis | reverse complement strand
TCATTCAGTCAGTAGCTTCAATCATTTCTGGTATATGAAAAACATGTTTTTCAATGGCAAAAATCAATGAATATTGTAAATGCACAAACAGTAATATCTCCACATTGCACGGTGCAATTCTGAAATTTTTAGCTTTTTCCTGTTAATCCTAGCATGATAAAGAAGATTCAAAGAGAGTGAGATGCCAGCTCCTTTCATTCAGTCAGTAGCTTCAAACATTTCTGGTATATGAAAAACATGTTTTTCAATGGCAAAAATCAATGAATATTGTAAATGCACAAACAGTAATATCTCCACATTGCAAGGTGCAATTCTGAAATTTTTAGCTTTTTCCTGCTAATCCTAGCATGATAAAGAAGATTCAAAGAGAGTGAGATGCCAGCTCCTTTCATTCAGTCAGTAGCTTCAAACATTTCTGGTATATGAAAAACATGTTTTTCAATGGCAAAAATCAATGAATATTGTAAATGCACAAACAGTAATATCTCCACATTGCACGGTGCAATTCTGAAATTTTTAGCTTTTTCCTGTTAATCCTAGCATGATAAAGAAGATTCAAAGAGAGTGAGATGCCAGCTCCTTTCATTCAGTCAGTAGCTTCAAACATTTCTGGTATATGAAAAACATGTTTTTCAATGGCAAAAATCAATGAATATTGTAAATGCACAAACAGTAATATCTCCACATTGCAAGGTGCAATTCTGAAATTTTTTGCTTTTTCCTGTTAATCCTAGCATGATAAAGAAGATTCAAAGAGAGTGAGATGCCAGCTCCTTTCATTCAGTCAGTAGCTTCAAACATTTCTGGTATATGAAAAACATGTTTTTCAATGGCAAAAATCAATGAATATTGTAAATGCACAAACAGTAATATCTCCACATTGCAAGGTGCAATTCTGAAATTTTTTGCTTTTTCCTGCTAATCCTAGCATGATAAAGAAGATTCAAAGAGAGTGAGATGCCAGCTCCTTTCATTCAGTCAGTAGCTTCAATCATTTCTGGTATATGAAAAACATGTTTTTCAATGGCAAAAATCAATGAATATTGTAAATGCACAAACAGTAATATCTCCACATTGCACGGTGCAATTCTGAAATTTTTAGCTTTTTCCTGTTAATCCTAGCATGATAAAGAAGATTCAAAGAGAGTGAGATGCCAGCTCCTTTCATTCAGTCAGTAGCTTCAAACATTTCTGGTATATGAAAAACATGTTTTTCAATGGCAAAAATCAATGAATATTGTAAATGCACAAACAGTAATATCTCCACATTGCAAGGTGCAATTCTGAAATTTTTTGCTTTTTCCTGTTAATCCTAGCATGATAAAGAAGATTCAAAGAGAGTGAGATGCCAGCTCCTTTCATTCAGTCAGTAGCTTCAAACATTTCTGGTATATGAAAAACGTTTTTCAATGGCAAAAATCAATGAATATTGTAAATGCACAAACAGTAATATCTCCACATTGCAAGGTGCAATTCTGAAATTTTTTGCTTTTTCCTGCTAATCCTAGCATGATAAAGAAGATTCAAAGAGAGTGAGATGCCAGCTCCTTTCATTCAGTCAGTAGCTTCAAACATTTCTGGTATATGAAAAACATGTTTTTCAATGGCAAAAATCAATGAATATTGTAAATGCACAAACAGTAATATCTCCACATTGCAAGGTGCAATTCTGAAATTTTTTGCTTTTTCCTGTTAATCCTAGCATGATAAAGAAGATTCAAAGAGAGTGAGATGCCAGCTCCTTTCATTCAGTCAGTAGCTTCAAACATTTCTGGTATATGAAAAACGTTTTTCAATGGCAAAAATCAATGAATATTGTAAATGCACAAACAGTAATATCTCCACATTGCAAGGTGCAATTCTGAAATTTTTAGCTTTTTCCTGCTAATCCTAGCATGATAAAGAAGATTCAAAGAGAGTGAGATGCCAGCTCCTTTCATTCAGTCAGTAGCTTCAAACATTTCTGGTATATGAAAAACATGTTTTTCAATGGCAAAAATCAATGAATATTGTAAATGCACAAACAGTAATATCTCCACATTGCACGGTGCAATTCTGAAATTTTTAGCTTTTTCCTGTTAATCCTAGCATGATAAAGAAGATTCAAAGAGAGTGAGATGCCAGCTCCTTTCATTCAGTCAGTAGCTTCAAACATTTCTGGTATATGAAAAACATGTTTTTCAATGGCAAAAATCAATGAATATTGTAAATGCACAAACAGTAATATCTCCACATTGCAAGGTGCAATTCTGAAATTTTTTGCTTTTTCCTGCTAATCCTAGCATGATAAAGAAGATTCAAAGAGAGTGAGATGCCAGCTCCTTTCATTCAGTCAGTAGCTTCAATCATTTCTGGTATATGAAAAACATGTTTTTCAATGGCAAAAATCAATGAATATTGTAAATGCACAAACAGTAATATCTCCACATTGCACGGTGCAATTCTGAAATTTTTAGCTTTTTCCTGTTAATCCTAGCATGATAAAGAAGATTCAAAGAGAGTGAGATGCCAGCTCCTTTCATTCAGTCAGTAGCTTCAAACATTTCTGGTATATGAAAAACATGTTTTTCAATGGCAAAAATCAATGAATATTGTAAATGCACAAACAGTAATATCTCCACATTGCAAGGTGCAATTCTGAAATTTTTTGCTTTTTCCTGTTAATCCTAGCATGATAAAGAAGATTCAAAGAGAGTGAGATGCCAGCTCCTTTCATTCAGTCAGTAGCTTCAAACATTTCTGGTATATGAAAAACATGTTTTTCAATGGCAAAAATCAATGAATATTGTAAATGCACAAACAGTAATATCTCCACATTGCAAGGTGCAATTCTGAAATTTTTTGCTTTTTCCTGCTAATCCTAGCATGATAAAGAAGATTCAAAGAGAGTGAGATGCCAGCTCCTTTCATTCAGTCAGTAGCTTCAAACATTTCTGGTATATGAAAAACATGTTTTTCAATGGCAAAAATCAATGAATATTGTAAATGCACAAACAGTAATATCTCCACATTGCACGGTGCAATTCTGAAATTTTTAGCTTTTTCCTGTTAATCCTAGCATGATAAAGAAGATTCAAAGAGAGTGAGATGCCAGCTCCTTTCATTCAGTCAGTAGCTTCAAACATTTCTGGTATATGAAAAACATGTTTTTCAATGGCAAAAATCAATGAATATTGTAAATGCACAAACAGTAATATCTCCACATTGCAAGGTGCAATTCTGAAATTTTTTGCTTTTTCCTGCTAATCCTAGCATGATAAAGAAGATTCAAAGAGAGTGAGATGCCAGCTCCTTTCATTCAGTCAGTAGCTTCAAACATTTCTGGTATATGAAAAACATGTTTTTCAATGGCAAAAATCAATGAATATTGTAAATGCACAAACAGTAATATCTCCACATTGCACGGTGCAATTCTGAAATTTTTAGCTTTTTCCTGTTAATCCTAGCATGATAAAGAAGATTCAAAGAGAGTGAGATGCCAGCTCCTTTCATTCAGTCAGTAGCTTCAAACATTTCTGGTATATGAAAAACATGTTTTTCAATGGCAAAAATCAATGAATATTGTAAATGCACAAACAGTAATATCTCCACATTGCAAGGTGCAATTCTGAAATTTTTAGCTTTTTCCTGTTAATCCTAGCATGATAAAGAAGATTCAAAGAGAGTGAGATGCCAGCTCCTTTCATTCAGTCAGTAGCTTCAAACATTTCTGGTATATGAAAAACATGTTTTTCAATGGCAAAAATCAATGAATATTGTAAATGCACAAACAGTAATATCTCCACATTGCAAGGTGCAATTCTGAAATTTTTTGCTTTTTCCTGTTAATCCTAGCATGATAAAGAAGATTCAAAGAGAGTGAGATGCCAGCTCCTTTCATTCAGTCAGTAGCTTCAAACATTTCTGGTATATGAAAAACATGTTTTTCAATGGCAAAAATCAATGAATATTGTAAATGCACAAACAGTAATATCTCCACATTGCAAGGTGCAATTCTGAAATTTTTTGCTTTTTCCTGCTAATCCTAGCATGATAAAGAAGATTCAAAGAGAGTGAGATGCCAGCTCCTTTCATTCAGTCAGTAGCTTCAAACATTTCTGGTATATGAAAAACATGTTTTTCAATGGCAAAAATCAATGAATATTGTAAATGCACAAACAGTAATATCTCCACATTGCACGGTGCAATTCTGAAATTTTTAGCTTTTTCCTGTTAATCCTAGCATGATAAAGAAGATTCAAAGAGAGTGAGATGCCAGCTCCTTTCATTCAGTCAGTAGCTTCAAACATTTCTGGTATATGAAAAACATGTTTTTCAATGGCAAAAATCAATGAATATTGTAAATGCACAAACAGTAATATCTCCACATTGCAAGGTGCAATTCTGAAATTTTTTGCTTTTTCCTGTTAATCCTAGCATGATAAAGAAGATTCAAAGAGAGTGAGATGCCAGCTCCTTTCATTCAGTCAGTAGCTTCAAACATTTCTGGTATATGAAAAACATGTTTTTCAATGGCAAAAATCAATGAATATTGTAAATGCACAAACAGTAATATCTCCACATTGCAAGGTGCAATTCTGAAATTTTTTGCTTTTTCCTGCTAATCCTAGCATGATAAAGAAGATTCAAAGAGAGTGAGATGCCAGCTCCTTTCATTCAGTCAGTAGCTTCAATCATTTCTGGTATATGAAAAACATGTTTTTCAATGGCAAAAATCAATGAATATTGTAAATGCACAAACAGTAATATCTCCACATTGCACGGTGCAATTCTGAAATTTTTAGCTTTTTCCTGTTAATCCTAGCATGATAAAGAAGATTCAAAGAGAGTGAGATGCCAGCTCCTTTCATTCAGTCAGTAGCTTCAAACATTTCTGGTATATGAAAAACATGTTTTTCAATGGCAAAAATCAATGAATATTGTAAATGCACAAACAGTAATATCTCCACATTGCAAGGTGCAATTCTGAAATTTTTAGCTTTTTCCTGCTAATCCTAGCATGATAAAGAAGATTCAAAGAGAGTGAGATGCCAGCTCCTTTCATTCAGTCAGTAGCTTCAAACATTTCTGGTATATGAAAAACATGTTTTTCAATGGCAAAAATCAATGAATATTGTAAATGCACAAACAGTAATATCTCCACATTGCACGGTGCAATTCTGAAATTTTTAGCTTTTTCCTGTTAATCCTAGCATGATAAAGAAGATTCAAAGAGAGTGAGATGCCAGCTCCTTTCATTCAGTCAGTAGCTTCAAACATTTCTGGTATATGAAAAACATGTTTTTCAATGGCAAAAATCAATGAATATTGTAAATGCACAAACAGTAATATCTCCACATTGCAAGGTGCAATTCTGAAATTTTTAGCTTTTTCCTGTTAATCCTAGCATGATAAAGAAGATTCAAAGAGAGTGAGATGCCAGCTCCTTTCATTCAGTCAGTAGCTTCAAACATTTCTGGTATATGAAAAACATGTTTTTCAATGGCAAAAATCAATGAATATTGTAAATGCACAAACAGTAATATCTCCACATTGCAAGGTGCAATTCTGAAATTTTTTGCTTTTTCCTGCTAATCCTAGCATGATAAAGAAGATTCAAAGAGAGTGAGATGCCAGCTCCTTTCATTCAGTCAGTAGCTTCAATCATTTCTGGTATATGAAAAACATGTTTTTCAATGGCAAAAATCAATGAATATTGTAAATGCACAAACAGTAATATCTCCACATTGCACGGTGCAATTCTGAAATTTTTAGCTTTTTCCTGTTAATCCTAGCATGATAAAGAAGATTCAAAGAGAGTGAGATGCCAGCTCCTTTCATTCAGTCAGTAGCTTCAAACATTTCTGGTATATGAAAAACATGTTTTTCAATGGCAAAAATCAATGAATATTGTAAATGCACAAACAGTAATATCTCCACATTGCAAGGTGCAATTCTGAAATTTTTAGCTTTTTCCTGCTAATCCTAGCATGATAAAGAAGATTCAAAGAGAGTGAGATGCCAGCTCCTTTCATTCAGTCAGTAGCTTCAAACATTTCTGGTATATGAAAAACATGTTTTTCAATGGCAAAAATCAATGAATATTGTAAATGCACAAACAGTAATATCTCCACATTGCACGGTGCAATTCTGAAATTTTTAGCTTTTTCCTGTTAATCCTAGCATGATAAAGAAGATTCAAAGAGAGTGAGATGCCAGCTCCTTTCATTCAGTCAGTAGCTTCAAACATTTCTGGTATATGAAAAACATGTTTTTCAATGGCAAAAATCAATGAATATTGTAAATGCACAAACAGTAATATCTCCACATTGCAAGGTGCAATTCTGAAATTTTTTGCTTTTTCCTGTTAATCCTAGCATGATAAAGAAGATTCAAAGAGAGTGAGATGCCAGCTCCTTTCATTCAGTCAGTAGCTTCAAACATTTCTGGTATATGAAAAACATGTTTTTCAATGGCAAAAATCAATGAATATTGTAAATGCACAAACAGTAATATCTCCACATTGCAAGGTGCAATTCTGAAATTTTTTGCTTTTTCCTGCTAATCCTAGCATGATAAAGAAGATTCAAAGAGAGTGAGATGCCAGCTCCTTTCATTCAGTCAGTAGCTTCAATCATTTCTGGTATATGAAAAACATGTTTTTCAATGGCAAAAATCAATGAATATTGTAAATGCACAAACAGTAATATCTCCACATTGCACGGTGCAATTCTGAAATTTTTAGCTTTTTCCTGTTAATCCTAGCATGATAAAGAAGATTCAAAGAGAGTGAGATGCCAGCTCCTTTCATTCAGTCAGTAGCTTCAAACATTTCTGGTATATGAAAAACATGTTTTTCAATGGCAAAAATCAATGAATATTGTAAATGCACAAACAGTAATATCTCCACATTGCAAGGTGCAATTCTGAAATTTTTTGCTTTTTCCTGTTAATCCTAGCATGATAAAGAAGATTCAAAGAGAGTGAGATGCCAGCTCCTTTCATTCAGTCAGTAGCTTCAAACATTTCTGGTATATGAAAAACGTTTTTCAATGGCAAAAATCAATGAATATTGTAAATGCACAAACAGTAATATCTCCACATTGCAAGGTGCAATTCTGAAATTTTTTGCTTTTTCCTGCTAATCCTAGCATGATAAAGAAGATTCAAAGAGAGTGAGATGCCAGCTCCTTTCATTCAGTCAGTAGCTTCAAACATTTCTGGTATATGAAAAACATGTTTTTCAATGGCAAAAATCAATGAATATTGTAAATGCACAAACAGTAATATCTCCACATTGCAAGGTGCAATTCTGAAATTTTTTGCTTTTTCCTGTTAATCCTAGCATGATAAAGAAGATTCAAAGAGAGTGAGATGCCAGCTCCTTTCATTCAGTCAGTAGCTTCAAACATTTCTGGTATATGAAAAACGTTTTTCAATGGCAAAAATCAATGAATATTGTAAATGCACAAACAGTAATATCTCCACATTGCAAGGTGCAATTCTGAAATTTTTAGCTTTTTCCTGCTAATCCTAGCATGATAAAGAAGATTCAAAGAGAGTGAGATGCCAGCTCCTTTCATTCAGTCAGTAGCTTCAAACATTTCTGGTATATGAAAAACATGTTTTTCAATGGCAAAAATCAATGAATATTGTAAATGCACAAACAGTAATATCTCCACATTGCACGGTGCAATTCTGAAATTTTTAGCTTTTTCCTGTTAATCCTAGCATGATAAAGAAGATTCAAAGAGAGTGAGATGCCAGCTCCTTTCATTCAGTCAGTAGCTTCAAACATTTCTGGTATATGAAAAACATGTTTTTCAATGGCAAAAATCAATGAATATTGTAAATGCACAAACAGTAATATCTCCACATTGCAAGGTGCAATTCTGAAATTTTTTGCTTTTTCCTGCTAATCCTAGCATGATAAAGAAGATTCAAAGAGAGTGAGATGCCAGCTCCTTTCATTCAGTCAGTAGCTTCAATCATTTCTGGTATATGAAAAACATGTTTTTCAATGGCAAAAATCAATGAATATTGTAAATGCACAAACAGTAATATCTCCACATTGCACGGTGCAATTCTGAAATTTTTAGCTTTTTCCTGTTAATCCTAGCATGATAAAGAAGATTCAAAGAGAGTGAGATGCCAGCTCCTTTCATTCAGTCAGTAGCTTCAAACATTTCTGGTATATGAAAAACATGTTTTTCAATGGCAAAAATCAATGAATATTGTAAATGCACAAACAGTAATATCTCCACATTGCAAGGTGCAATTCTGAAATTTTTTGCTTTTTCCTGTTAATCCTAGCATGATAAAGAAGATTCAAAGAGAGTGAGATGCCAGCTCCTTTCATTCAGTCAGTAGCTTCAAACATTTCTGGTATATGAAAAACATGTTTTTCAATGGCAAAAATCAATGAATATTGTAAATGCACAAACAGTAATATCTCCACATTGCAAGGTGCAATTCTGAAATTTTTTGCTTTTTCCTGCTAATCCTAGCATGATAAAGAAGATTCAAAGAGAGTGAGATGCCAGCTCCTTTCATTCAGTCAGTAGCTTCAAACATTTCTGGTATATGAAAAACATGTTTTTCAATGGCAAAAATCAATGAATATTGTAAATGCACAAACAGTAATATCTCCACATTGCACGGTGCAATTCTGAAATTTTTAGCTTTTTCCTGTTAATCCTAGCATGATAAAGAAGATTCAAAGAGAGTGAGATGCCAGCTCCTTTCATTCAGTCAGTAGCTTCAAACATTTCTGGTATATGAAAAACATGTTTTTCAATGGCAAAAATCAATGAATATTGTAAATGCACAAACAGTAATATCTCCACATTGCAAGGTGCAATTCTGAAATTTTTTGCTTTTTCCTGCTAATCCTAGCATGATAAAGAAGATTCAAAGAGAGTGAGATGCCAGCTCCTTTCATTCAGTCAGTAGCTTCAAACATTTCTGGTATATGAAAAACATGTTTTTCAATGGCAAAAATCAATGAATATTGTAAATGCACAAACAGTAATATCTCCACATTGCACGGTGCAATTCTGAAATTTTTAGCTTTTTCCTGTTAATCCTAGCATGATAAAGAAGATTCAAAGAGAGTGAGATGCCAGCTCCTTTCATTCAGTCAGTAGCTTCAAACATTTCTGGTATATGAAAAACATGTTTTTCAATGGCAAAAATCAATGAATATTGTAAATGCACAAACAGTAATATCTCCACATTGCAAGGTGCAATTCTGAAATTTTTAGCTTTTTCCTGTTAATCCTAGCATGATAAAGAAGATTCAAAGAGAGTGAGATGCCAGCTCCTTTCATTCAGTCAGTAGCTTCAAACATTTCTGGTATATGAAAAACATGTTTTTCAATGGCAAAAATCAATGAATATTGTAAATGCACAAACAGTAATATCTCCACATTGCAAGGTGCAATTCTGAAATTTTTTGCTTTTTCCTGTTAATCCTAGCATGATAAAGAAGATTCAAAGAGAGTGAGATGCCAGCTCCTTTCATTCAGTCAGTAGCTTCAAACATTTCTGGTATATGAAAAACATGTTTTTCAATGGCAAAAATCAATGAATATTGTAAATGCACAAACAGTAATATCTCCACATTGCAAGGTGCAATTCTGAAATTTTTTGCTTTTTCCTGCTAATCCTAGCATGATAAAGAAGATTCAAAGAGAGTGAGATGCCAGCTCCTTTCATTCAGTCAGTAGCTTCAAACATTTCTGGTATATGAAAAACATGTTTTTCAATGGCAAAAATCAATGAATATTGTAAATGCACAAACAGTAATATCTCCACATTGCACGGTGCAATTCTGAAATTTTTAGCTTTTTCCTGTTAATCCTAGCATGATAAAGAAGATTCAAAGAGAGTGAGATGCCAGCTCCTTTCATTCAGTCAGTAGCTTCAAACATTTCTGGTATATGAAAAACATGTTTTTCAATGGCAAAAATCAATGAATATTGTAAATGCACAAACAGTAATATCTCCACATTGCAAGGTGCAATTCTGAAATTTTTTGCTTTTTCCTGTTAATCCTAGCATGATAAAGAAGATTCAAAGAGAGTGAGATGCCAGCTCCTTTCATTCAGTCAGTAGCTTCAAACATTTCTGGTATATGAAAAACATGTTTTTCAATGGCAAAAATCAATGAATATTGTAAATGCACAAACAGTAATATCTCCACATTGCAAGGTGCAATTCTGAAATTTTTTGCTTTTTCCTGCTAATCCTAGCATGATAAAGAAGATTCAAAGAGAGTGAGATGCCAGCTCCTTTCATTCAGTCAGTAGCTTCAATCATTTCTGGTATATGAAAAACATGTTTTTCAATGGCAAAAATCAATGAATATTGTAAATGCACAAACAGTAATATCTCCACATTGCACGGTGCAATTCTGAAATTTTTAGCTTTTTCCTGTTAATCCTAGCATGATAAAGAAGATTCAAAGAGAGTGAGATGCCAGCTCCTTTCATTCAGTCAGTAGCTTCAAACATTTCTGGTATATGAAAAACATGTTTTTCAATGGCAAAAATCAATGAATATTGTAAATGCACAAACAGTAATATCTCCACATTGCAAGGTGCAATTCTGAAATTTTTAGCTTTTTCCTGCTAATCCTAGCATGATAAAGAAGATTCAAAGAGAGTGAGATGCCAGCTCCTTTCATTCAGTCAGTAGCTTCAAACATTTCTGGTATATGAAAAACATGTTTTTCAATGGCAAAAATCAATGAATATTGTAAATGCACAAACAGTAATATCTCCACATTGCACGGTGCAATTCTGAAATTTTTAGCTTTTTCCTGTTAATCCTAGCATGATAAAGAAGATTCAAAGAGAGTGAGATGCCAGCTCCTTTCATTCAGTCAGTAGCTTCAAACATTTCTGGTATATGAAAAACATGTTTTTCAATGGCAAAAATCAATGAATATTGTAAATGCACAAACAGTAATATCTCCACATTGCAAGGTGCAATTCTGAAATTTTTTGCTTTTTCCTGTTAATCCTAGCATGATAAAGAAGATTCAAAGAGAGTGAGATGCCAGCTCCTTTCATTCAGTCAGTAGCTTCAAACATTTCTGGTATATGAAAAACATGTTTTTCAATGGCAAAAATCAATGAATATTGTAAATGCACAAACAGTAATATCTCCACATTGCAAGGTGCAATTCTGAAATTTTTTGCTTTTTCCTGCTAATCCTAGCATGATAAAGAAGATTCAAAGAGAGTGAGATGCCAGCTCCTTTCATTCAGTCAGTAGCTTCAATCATTTCTGGTATATGAAAAACATGTTTTTCAATGGCAAAAATCAATGAATATTGTAAATGCACAAACAGTAATATCTCCACATTGCACGGTGCAATTCTGAAATTTTTAGCTTTTTCCTGTTAATCCTAGCATGATAAAGAAGATTCAAAGAGAGTGAGATGCCAGCTCCTTTCATTCAGTCAGTAGCTTCAAACATTTCTGGTATATGAAAAACATGTTTTTCAATGGCAAAAATCAATGAATATTGTAAATGCACAAACAGTAATATCTCCACATTGCAAGGTGCAATTCTGAAATTTTTTGCTTTTTCCTGTTAATCCTAGCATGATAAAGAAGATTCAAAGAGAGTGAGATGCCAGCTCCTTTCATTCAGTCAGTAGCTTCAAACATTTCTGGTATATGAAAAACGTTTTTCAATGGCAAAAATCAATGAATATTGTAAATGCACAAACAGTAATATCTCCACATTGCAAGGTGCAATTCTGAAATTTTTTGCTTTTTCCTGCTAATCCTAGCATGATAAAGAAGATTCAAAGAGAGTGAGATGCCAGCTCCTTTCATTCAGTCAGTAGCTTCAAACATTTCTGGTATATGAAAAACGTTTTTCAATGGCAAAAATCAATGAATATTGTAAATGCACAAACAGTAATATCTCCACATTGCAAGGTGCAATTCTGAAATTTTTAGCTTTTTCCTGTTAATCCTAGCATGATAAAGAAGATTCAAAGAGAGTGAGATGCCAGCTACTTTCATTCAGTCAGTAGCTTCAAACATTTCTGGTATATGAAAAACATGTTTTTCAATGGCAAAAATCAATGAATATTGTAAATGCACAAACAGTAATATCTCCACATTGCAAGGTGCAATTCTGAAATGTTTTGCTTTTTCCTGCTAATCCTAGCATGATAAAGAAGATTCAAAGAGAGTGAGATGCCAGCTCCTTTCATTCAGTCAGTAGCTTCAAACATTTCTGGTATATGAAAAACATGTTTTTCAATGGCAAAAATCAATGAATATTGTAAATGCACAAACAGTAATATCTCCACATTGCACGGTGCAATTCTGAAATTTTTAGCTTTTTCCTGTTAATCCTAGCATGATAAAGAAGATTCAAAGAGAGTGAGATGCCAGCTCCTTTCATTCAGTCAGTAGCTTCAAACATTTCTGGTATATGAAAAACATGTTTTTCAATGGCAAAAATCAATGAATATTGTAAATGCACAAACAGTAATATCTCCACATTGCACGGTGCAATTCTGAAATTTTTAGCTTTTTCCTGTTAATCCTAGCATGATAAAGAAGATTCAAAGAGAGTGAGATGCCAGCTCCTTTCATTCAGTCAGTAGCTTCAAACATTTCTGGTATATGAAAAACATGTTTTTCAATGGCAAAAATCAATGAATATTGTAAATGCACAAACAGTAATATCTCCACATTGCACGGTGCAATTCTGAAATTTTTAGCTTTTTCCTGTTAATCCTAGCATGATAAAGAAGATTCAAAGAGAGTGAGATGCCAGCTCCTTTCATTCAGTCAGTAGCTTCAAACATTTCTGGTATATGAAAAACGTTTTTCAATGGCAAAAATCAATGAATATTGTAAATGCACAAACAGTAATATCTCCACATTGCAAGGTGCAATTCTGAAATTTTTTGCTTTTTCCTGCTAATCCTAGCATGATAAAGAAGATTCAAAGAGAGTGAGATGCCAGCTCCTTTCATTCAGTCAGTAGCTTCAAACATTTCTGGTATATGAAAAACATGTTTTTCAATGGCAAAAATCAATGAATATTGTAAATGCACAAACAGTAATATCTCCACATTGCACGGTGCAATTCTGAAATTTTTAGCTTTTTCCTGTTAATCCTAGCATGATAAAGAAGATTCAAAGAGAGTGAGATGCCAGCTCCTTTCATTCAGTCAGTAGCTTCAAACATTTCTGGTATATGAAAAACATGTTTTTCAATGGCAAAAATCAATGAATATTGTAAATGCACAAACAGTAATATCTCCACATTGCAAGGTGCAATTCTGAAATTTTTTGCTTTTTCCTGTTAATCCTAGCATGATAAAGAAGATTCAAAGAGAGTGAGATGCCAGCTCCTTTCATTCAGTCAGTAGCTTCAAACATTTCTGGTATATGAAAAACATGTTTTTCAATGGCAAAAATCAATGAATATTGTAAATGCACAAACAGTAATATCTCCACATTGCAAGGTGCAATTCTGAAATTTTTTGCTTTTTCCTGCTAATCCTAGCATGATAAAGAAGATTCAAAGAGAGTGAGATGCCAGCTCCTTTCATTCAGTCAGTAGCTTCAATCATTTCTGGTATATGAAAAACATGTTTTTCAATGGCAAAAATCAATGAATATTGTAAATGCACAAACAGTAATATCTCCACATTGCACGGTGCAATTCTGAAATTTTTAGCTTTTTCCTGTTAATCCTAGCATGATAAAGAAGATTCAAAGAGAGTGAGATGCCAGCTCCTTTCATTCAGTCAGTAGCTTCAAACATTTCTGGTATATGAAAAACATGTTTTTCAATGGCAAAAATCAATGAATATTGTAAATGCACAAACAGTAATATCTCCACATTGCAAGGTGCAATTCTGAAATTTTTAGCTTTTTCCTGCTAATCCTAGCATGATAAAGAAGATTCAAAGAGAGTGAGATGCCAGCTCCTTTCATTCAGTCAGTAGCTTCAAACATTTCAGGTATATGAAAAACATGTTTTTCAATGGCAAAAATCAATGAATATTGTAAATGCACAAACAGTAATATCTCCACATTGCACGGTGCAATTCTGAAATTTTTAGCTTTTTCCTGTTAATCCTAGCATGATAAAGAAGATTCAAAGAGAGTGAGATGCCAGCTCCTTTCATTCAGTCAGTAGCTTCAAACATTTCTGGTATATGAAAAACATGTTTTTCAATGGCAAAAATCAATGAATATTGTAAATGCACAAACAGTAATATCTCCACATTGCAAGGTGCAATTCTGAAATTTTTTGCTTTTTCCTGTTAATCCTAGCATGATAAAGAAGATTCAAAGAGAGTGAGATGCCAGCTCCTTTCATTCAGTCAGTAGCTTCAAACATTTCTGGTATATGAAAAACATGTTTTTCAATGGCAAAAATCAATGAATATTGTAAATGCACAAACAGTAATATCTCCACATTGCAAGGTGCAATTCTGAAATTTTTTGCTTTTTCCTGCTAATCCTAGCATGATAAAGAAGATTCAAAGAGAGTGAGATGCCAGCTCCTTTCATTCAGTCAGTAGCTTCAATCATTTCTGGTATATGAAAAACATGTTTTTCAATGGCAAAAATCAATGAATATTGTAAATGCACAAACAGTAATATCTCCACATTGCACGGTGCAATTCTGAAATTTTTAGCTTTTTCCTGTTAATCCTAGCATGATAAAGAAGATTCAAAGAGAGTGAGATGCCAGCTCCTTTCATTCAGTCAGTAGCTTCAAACATTTCTGGTATATGAAAAACATGTTTTTCAATGGCAAAAATCAATGAATATTGTAAATGCACAAACAGTAATATCTCCACATTGCAAGGTGCAATTCTGAAATTTTTTGCTTTTTCCTGTTAATCCTAGCATGATAAAGAAGATTCAAAGAGAGTGAGATGCCAGCTCCTTTCATTCAGTCAGTAGCTTCAAACATTTCTGGTATATGAAAAACGTTTTTCAATGGCAAAAATCAATGAATATTGTAAATGCACAAACAGTAATATCTCCACATTGCAAGGTGCAATTCTGAAATTTTTTGCTTTTTCCTGCTAATCCTAGCATGATAAAGAAGATTCAAAGAGAGTGAGATGCCAGCTCCTTTCATTCAGTCAGTAGCTTCAAACATTTCTGGTATATGAAAAACATGTTTTTCAATGGCAAAAATCAATGAATATTGTAAATGCACAAACAGTAATATCTCCACATTGCAAGGTGCAATTCTGAAATTTTTTGCTTTTTCCTGTTAATCCTAGCATGATAAAGAAGATTCAAAGAGAGTGAGATGCCAGCTCCTTTCATTCAGTCAGTAGCTTCAAACATTTCTGGTATATGAAAAACATGTTTTTCAATGGCAAAAATCAATGAATATTGTAAATGCACAAACAGTAATATCTCCACATTGCAAGGTGCAATTCTGAAATTTTTAGCTTTTTCCTGCTAATCCTAGCATGATAAAGAAGATTCAAAGAGAGTGAGATGCCAGCTCCTTTCATTCAGTCAGTAGCTTCAAACATTTCTGGTATATGAAAAACATGTTTTTCAATGGCAAAAATCAATGAATATTGTAAATGCACAAACAGTAATATCTCCACATTGCACGGTGCAATTCTGAAATTTTTAGCTTTTTCCTGTTAATCCTAGCATGATAAAGAAGATTCAAAGAGAGTGAGATGCCAGCTCCTTTCATTCAGTCAGTAGCTTCAATCATTTCTGGTATATGAAAAACATGTTTTTCAATGGCAAAAATCAATGAATATTGTAAATGCACAAACAGTAATATCTCCACATTGCACGGTGCAATTCTGAAATTTTTAGCTTTTTCCTGTTAATCCTAGCATGATAAAGAAGATTCAAAGAGAGTGAGATGCCAGCTCCTTTCATTCAGTCAGTAGCTTCAAACATTTCTGGTATATGAAAAACATGTTTTTCAATGGCAAAAATCAATGAATATTGTAAATGCACAAACAGTAATATCTCCACATTGCAAGGTGCAATTCTGAAATTTTTAGCTTTTTACTGCTAATCCTAGCATGATAAAGAAGATTCAAAGAGAGTGAGATGCCAGCTCCTTTCATTCAGTCAGTAGCTTCAAACATTTCTGGTATATGAAAAACATGTTTTTCAATGGCAAAAATCAATGAATATTGTAAATGCACAAACAGTAATATCTCCACATTGCACGGTGCAATTCTGAAATTTTTAGCTTTTTCCTGTTAATCCTAGCATGATAAAGAAGATTCAAAGAGAGTGAGATGCCAGCTCCTTTCATTCAGTCAGTAGCTTCAAACATTTCTGGTATATGAAAAACATGTTTTTCAATGGCAAAAATCAATGAATATTGTAAATGCACAAACAGTAATATCTCCACATTGCAAGGTGCAATTCTGAAATTTTTTGCTTTTTCCTGTTAATCCTAGCATGATAAAGAAGATTCAAAGAGAGTGAGATGCCAGCTCCTTTCATTCAGTCAGTAGCTTCAAACATTTCTGGTATATGAAAAACATGTTTTTCAATGGCAAAAATCAATGAATATTGTAAATGCACAAACAGTAATATCTCCACATTGCAAGGTGCAATTCTGAAATTTTTTGCTTTTTCCTGCTAATCCTAGCATGATAAAGAATATTCAAAGAGAGTGAGATGCCAGCTCCTTTCATTCAGTCAGTAGCTTCAATCATTTCTGGTATATGAAAAACATGTTTTTCAATGGCAAAAATCAATGAATATTGTAAATGCACAAACAGTAATATCTCCACATTGCACGGTGCAATTCTGAAATTTTTAGCTTTTTCCTGTTAATCCTAGCATGATAAAGAAGATTCAAAGAGAGTGAGATGCCAGCTCCTTTCATTCAGTCAGTAGCTTCAAACATTTCTGGTATATGAAAAACATGTTTTTCAATGGCAAAAATCAATGAATATTGTAAATGCACAAACAGTAATATCTCCACATTGCAAGGTGCAATTCTGAAATTTTTTGCTTTTTCCTGTTAATCCTAGCATGATAAAGAAGATTCAAAGAGAGTGAGATGCCAGCTCCTTTCATTCAGTCAGTAGCTTCAAACATTTCTGGTATATGAAAAACGTTTTTCAATGGCAAAAATCAATGAATATTGTAAATGCACAAACAGTAATATCTCCACATTGCAAGGTGCAATTCTGAAATTTTTTGCTTTTTCCTGCTAATCCTAGCATGATAAAGAAGATTCAAAGAGAGTGAGATGCCAGCTCCTTTCATTCAGTCAGTAGCTTCAAACATTTCTGGTATATGAAAAACGTTTTTCAATGGCAAAAATCAATGAATATTGTAAATGCACAAACAGTAATATCTCCACATTGCACGGTGCAATTCTGAAATTTTTAGCTTTTTCCTGTTAATCCTAGCATGATAAAGAAGATTCAAAGAGAGTGAGATGCCAGCTACTTTCATTCAGTCAGTAGCTTCAAACATTTCTGGTATATGAAAAACATGTTTTTCAATGGCAAAAATCAATGAATATTGTAAATGCACAAACAGTAATATCTCCACATTGCAAGGTGCAATTCTGAAATGTTTTGCTTTTTCCTGCTAATCCTAGCATGATAAAGAAGATTCAAAGAGAGTGAGATGCCAGCTCCTTTCATTCAGTCAGTAGCTTCAAACATTTCTGGTATATGAAAAACATGTTTTTCAATGGCAAAAATCAATGAATATTGTAAATGCACAAACAGTAATATCTCCACATTGCACGGTGCAATTCTGAAATTTTTAGCTTTTTCCTGTTAATCCTAGCATGATAAAGAAGATTCAAAGAGAGTGAGATGCCAGCTCCTTTCATTCAGTCAGTAGCTTCAAACATTTCTGGTATATGAAAAACATGTTTTTCAATGGCAAAAATCAATGAATATTGTAAATGCACAAACAGTAATATCTCCACATTGCACGGTGCAATTCTGAAATTTTTAGCTTTTTCCTGTTAATCCTAGCATGATAAAGAAGATTCAAAGAGAGTGAGATGCCAGCTCCTTTCATTCAGTCAGTAGCTTCAAACATTTCTGGTATATGAAAAACATGTTTTTCAATGGCAAAAATCAATGAATATTGTAAATGCACAAACAGTAATATCTCCACATTGCACGGTGCAATTCTGAAATTTTTAGCTTTTTCCTGTTAATCCTAGCATGATAAAGAAGATTCAAAGAGAGTGAGATGCCAGCTACTTTCATTCAGTCAGTAGCTTCAAACATTTCTGGTATATGAAAAACATGTTTTTCAATGGCAAAAATCAATGAATATTGTAAATGCACAAACAGTAATATCTCCACATTGCAAGGTGCAATTCTGAAATGTTTTGCTTTTTCCTGCTAATCCTAGCATGATAAAGAAGATTCAAAGAGAGTGAGATGCCAGCTCCTTTCATTCAGTCAGTAGCTTCAAACATTTCTGGTATATGAAAAACATGTTTTTCAATGGCAAAAATCAATGAATATTGTAAATGCACAAACAGTAATATCTCCACATTGCACGGTGCAATTCTGAAATTTTTAGCTTTTTCCTGTTAATCCTAGCATGATAAAGAAGATTCAAAGAGAGTGAGATGCCAGCTCCTTTCATTCAGTCAGTAGCTTCAAACATTTCTGGTATATGAAAAACATGTTTTTCAATGGCAAAAATCAATGAATATTGTAAATGCACAAACAGTAATATCTCCACATTGCACGGTGCAATTCTGAAATTTTTAGCTTTTTCCTGTTAATCCTAGCATGATAAAGAAGATTCAAAGAGAGTGAGATGCCAGCTCCTTTCATTCAGTCAGTAGCTTCAAACATTTCTGGTATATGAAAAACATGTTTTTCAATGGCAAAAATCAATGAATATTGTAAATGCACAAACAGTAATATCTCCACATTGCACGGTGCAATTCTGAAATTTTTAGCTTTTTCCTGTTAATCCTAGCATGATAAAGAAGATTCAAAGAGAGTGAGATGCCAGCTCCTTTCATTCAGTCAGTAGCTTCAAACATTTCTGGTATATGAAAAACATGTTTTTCAATGGCAAAAATCAATGAATATTGTAAATGCACAAACAGTAATATCTCCACATTGCAAGGTGCAATTCTGAAATTTTTTGCTTTTTCCTGTTAATCCTAGCATGATAAAGAAGATTCAAAGAGAGTGAGATGCCAGCTCCTTTCATTCAGTCAGTAGCTTCAAACATTTCTGGTATATGAAAAACGTTTTTCAATGGCAAAAATCAATGAATATTGTAAATGCACAAACAGTAATATCTCCACATTGCAAGGTGCAATTCTGAAATTTTTTGCTTTTTCCTGCTAATCCTAGCATGATAAAGAAGATTCAAAGAGAGTGAGATGCCAGCTCCTTTCATTCAGTCAGTAGCTTCAATCATTTCTGGTATATGAAAAACATGTTTTTCAATGGCAAAAATCAATGAATATTGTAAATGCACAAACAGTAATATCTCCACATTGCACGGTGCAATTCTGAAATTTTTAGCTTTTTCCTGTTAATCCTAGCATGATAAAGAAGATTCAAAGAGAGTGAGATGCCAGCTCCTTTCATTCAGTCAGTAGCTTCAAACATTTCTGGTATATGAAAAACATGTTTTTCAATGGCAAAAATCAATGAATATTGTAAATGCACAAACAGTAATATCTCCACATTGCAAGGTGCAATTCTGAAATTTTTAGCTTTTTCCTGCTAATCCTAGCATGATAAAGAAGATTCAAAGAGAGTGAGATGCCAGCTCCTTTCATTCAGTCAGTAGCTTCAAACATTTCTGGTATATGAAAAACATGTTTTTCAATGGCAAAAATCAATGAATATTGTAAATGCACAAACAGTAATATCTCCACATTGCACGGTGCAATTCTGAAATTTTTAGCTTTTTCCTGTTAATCCTAGCATGATAAAGAAGATTCAAAGAGAGTGAGATGCCAGCTCCTTTCATTCAGTCAGTAGCTTCAAACATTTCTGGTATATGAAAAACATGTTTTTCAATGGCAAAAATCAATGAATATTGTAAATGCACAAACAGTAATATCTCCACATTGCAAGGTGCAATTCTGAAATTTTTTGCTTTTTCCTGTTAATCCTAGCATGATAAAGAAGATTCAAAGAGAGTGAGATGCCAGCTCCTTTCATTCAGTCAGTAGCTTCAAACATTTCTGGTATATGAAAAACATGTTTTTCAATGGCAAAAATCAATGAATATTGTAAATGCACAAACAGTAATATCTCCACATTGCAAGGTGCAATTCTGAAATTTTTTGCTTTTTCCTGCTAATCCTAGCATGATAAAGAAGATTCAAAGAGAGTGAGATGCCAGCTCCTTTCATTCAGTCAGTAGCTTCAATCATTTCTGGTATATGAAAAACATGTTTTTCAATGGCAAAAATCAATGAATATTGTAAATGCACAAACAGTAATATCTCCACATTGCACGGTGCAATTCTGAAATTTTTAGCTTTTTCCTGTTAATCCTAGCATGATAAAGAAGATTCAAAGAGAGTGAGATGCCAGCTCCTTTCATTCAGTCAGTAGCTTCAAACATTTCTGGTATATGAAAAACATGTTTTTCAATGGCAAAAATCAATGAATATTGTAAATGCACAAACAGTAATATCTCCACATTGCAAGGTGCAATTCTGAAATTTTTTGCTTTTTCCTGTTAATCCTAGCATGATAAAGAAGATTCAAAGAGAGTGAGATGCCAGCTCCTTTCATTCAGTCAGTAGCTTCAAACATTTCTGGTATATGAAAAACGTTTTTCAATGGCAAAAATCAATGAATATTGTAAATGCACAAACAGTAATATCTCCACATTGCAAGGTGCAATTCTGAAATTTTTTGCTTTTTCCTGCTAATCCTAGCATGATAAAGAAGATTCAAAGAGAGTGAGATGCCAGCTCCTTTCATTCAGTCAGTAGCTTCAAACATTTCTGGTATATGAAAAACATGTTTTTCAATGGCAAAAATCAATGAATATTGTAAATGCACAAACAGTAATATCTCCACATTGCAAGGTGCAATTCTGAAATTTTTTGCTTTTTCCTGTTAATCCTAGCATGATAAAGAAGATTCAAAGAGAGTGAGATGCCAGCTCCTTTCATTCAGTCAGTAGCTTCAAACATTTCTGGTATATGAAAAACATGTTTTTCAATGGCAAAAATCAATGAATATTGTAAATGCACAAACAGTAATATCTCCACATTGCAAGGTGCAATTCTGAAATTTTTAGCTTTTTCCTGCTAATCCTAGCATGATAAAGAAGATTCAAAGAGAGTGAGATGCCAGCTCCTTTCATTCAGTCAGTAGCTTCAAACATTTCTGGTATATGAAAAACATGTTTTTCAATGGCAAAAATCAATGAATATTGTAAATGCACAAACAGTAATATCTCCACATTGCACGGTGCAATTCTGAAATTTTTAGCTTTTTCCTGTTAATCCTAGCATGATAAAGAAGATTCAAAGAGAGTGAGATGCCAGCTCCTTTCATTCAGTCAGTAGCTTCAAACATTTCTGGTATATGAAAAACATGTTTTTCAATGGCAAAAATCAATGAATATTGTAAATGCACAAACAGTAATATCTCCACATTGCAAGGTGCAATTCTGAAATTTTTTGCTTTTTCCTGCTAATCCTAGCATGATAAAGAAGATTCAAAGAGAGTGAGATGCCAGCTCCTTTCATTCAGTCAGTAGCTTCAATCATTTCTGGTATATGAAAAACATGTTTTTCAATGGCAAAAATCAATGAATATTGTAAATGCACAAACAGTAATATCTCCACATTGCACGGTGCAATTCTGAAATTTTTAGCTTTTTCCTGTTAATCCTAGCATGATAAAGAAGATTCAAAGAGAGTGAGATGCCAGCTCCTTTCATTCAGTCAGTAGCTTCAAACATTTCTGGTATATGAAAAACATGTTTTTCAATGGCAAAAATCAATGAATATTGTAAATGCACAAACAGTAATATCTCCACATTGCAAGGTGCAATTCTGAAATTTTTTGCTTTTTCCTGTTAATCCTAGCATGATAAAGAAGATTCAAAGAGAGTGAGATGCCAGCTCCTTTCATTCAGTCAGTAGCTTCAAACATTTCTGGTATATGAAAAACGTTTTTCAATGGCAAAAATCAATGAATATTGTAAATGCACAAACAGTAATATCTCCACATTGCAAGGTGCAATTCTGAAATTTTTTGCTTTTTCCTGCTAATCCTAGCATGATAAAGAAGATTCAAAGAGAGTGAGATGCCAGCTCCTTTCATTCAGTCAGTAGCTTCAAACATTTCTGGTATATGAAAAACGTTTTTCAATGGCAAAAATCAATGAATATTGTAAATGCACAAACAGTAATATCTCCACATTGCACGGTGCAATTCTGAAATTTTTAGCTTTTTCCTGTTAATCCTAGCATGATAAAGAAGATTCAAAGAGAGTGAGATGCCAGCTACTTTCATTCAGTCAGTAGCTTCAAACATTTCTGGTATATGAAAAACATGTTTTTCAATGGCAAAAATCAATGAATATTGTAAATGCACAAACAGTAATATCTCCACATTGCAAGGTGCAATTCTGAAATTTTTTGCTTTTTCCTGCTAATCCTAGCATGATAAAGAAGATTCAAAGAGAGTGAGATGCCAGCTCCTTTCATTCAGTCAGTAGCTTCAAACATTTCTGGTATATGAAAAACATGTTTTTCAATGGCAAAAATCAATGAATATTGTAAATGCACAAACAGTAATATCTCCACATTGCACGGTGCAATTCTGAAATTTTTAGCTTTTTCCTGTTAATCCTAGCATGATAAAGAAGATTCAAAGAGAGTGAGATGCCAGCTCCTTTCATTCAGTCAGTAGCTTCAAACATTTCTGGTATATGAAAAACATGTTTTTCAATGGCAAAAATCAATGAATATTGTAAATGCACAAACAGTAATATCTCCACATTGCACGGTGCAATTCTGAAATTTTTAGCTTTTTCCTGTTAATCCTAGCATGATAAAGAAGATTCAAAGAGAGTGAGATGCCAGCTCCTTTCATTCAGTCAGTAGCTTCAAACATTTCTGGTATATGAAAAACATGTTTTTCAATGGCAAAAATCAATGAATATTGTAAATGCACAAACAGTAATATCTCCACATTGCAAGGTGCAATTCTGAAATTTTTTGCTTTTTCCTGTTAATCCTAGCATGATAAAGAAGATTCAAAGAGAGTGAGATGCCAGCTCCTTTCATTCAGTCAGTAGCTTCAAACATTTCTGGTATATGAAAAACATGTTTTTCAATGGCAAAAATCAATGAATATTGTAAATGCACAAACAGTAATATCTCCACATTGCAAGGTGCAATTCTGAAATTTTTTGCTTTTTCCTGCTAATCCTAGCATGATAAAGAAGATTCAAAGAGAGTGAGATGCCAGCTCCTTTCATTCAGTCAGTAGCTTCAATCATTTCTGGTATATGAAAAACATGTTTTTCAATGGCAAAAATCAATGAATATTGTAAATGCACAAACAGTAATATCTCCACATTGCACGGTGCAATTCTGAAATTTTTAGCTTTTTCCTGTTAATCCTAGCATGATAAAGAAGATTCAAAGAGAGTGAGATGCCAGCTCCTTTCATTCAGTCAGTAGCTTCAAACATTTCTGGTATATGAAAAACATGTTTTTCAATGGCAAAAATCAATGAATATTGTAAATGCACAAACAGTAATATCTCCACATTGCAAGGTGCAATTCTGAAATTTTTAGCTTTTTCCTGCTAATCCTAGCATGATAAAGAAGATTCAAAGAGAGTGAGATGCCAGCTCCTTTCATTCAGTCAGTAGCTTCAAACATTTCTGGTATATGAAAAACATGTTTTTCAATGGCAAAAATCAATGAATATTGTAAATGCACAAACAGTAATATCTCCACATTGCACGGTGCAATTCTGAAATTTTTAGCTTTTTCCTGTTAATCCTAGCATGATAAAGAAGATTCAAAGAGAGTGAGATGCCAGCTCCTTTCATTCAGTCAGTAGCTTCAAACATTTCTGGTATATGAAAAACATGTTTTTCAATGGCAAAAATCAATGAATATTGTAAATGCACAAACAGTAATATCTCCACATTGCAAGGTGCAATTCTGAAATTTTTTGCTTTTTCCTGTTAATCCTAGCATGATAAAGAAGATTCAAAGAGAGTGAGATGCCAGCTCCTTTCATTCAGTCAGTAGCTTCAAACATTTCTGGTATATGAAAAACATGTTTTTCAATGGCAAAAATCAATGAATATTGTAAATGCACAAACAGTAATATCTCCACATTGCAAGGTGCAATTCTGAAATTTTTTGCTTTTTCCTGCTAATCCTAGCATGATAAAGAAGATTCAAAGAGAGTGAGATGCCAGCTCCTTTCATTCAGTCAGTAGCTTCAATCATTTCTGGTATATGAAAAACATGTTTTTCAATGGCAAAAATCAATGAATATTGTAAATGCACAAACAGTAATATCTCCACATTGCACGGTGCAATTCTGAAATTTTTAGCTTTTTCCTGTTAATCCTAGCATGATAAAGAAGATTCAAAGAGAGTGAGATGCCAGCTCCTTTCATTCAGTCAGTAGCTTCAAACATTTCTGGTATATGAAAAACATGTTTTTCAATGGCAAAAATCAATGAATATTGTAAATGCACAAACAGTAATATCTCCACATTGCAAGGTGCAATTCTGAAATTTTTTGCTTTTTCCTGTTAATCCTAGCATGATAAAGAAGATTCAAAGAGAGTGAGATGCCAGCTCCTTTCATTCAGTCAGTAGCTTCAAACATTTCTGGTATATGAAAAACGTTTTTCAATGGCAAAAATCAATGAATATTGTAAATGCACAAACAGTAATATCTCCACATTGCAAGGTGCAATTCTGAAATTTTTTGCTTTTTCCTGCTAATCCTAGCATGATAAAGAAGATTCAAAGAGAGTGAGATGCCAGCTCCTTTCATTCAGTCAGTAGCTTCAAACATTTCTGGTATATGAAAAACGTTTTTCAATGGCAAAAATCAATGAATATTGTAAATGCACAAACAGTAATATCTCCACATTGCACGGTGCAATTCTGAAATTTTTAGCTTTTTCCTGTTAATCCTAGCATGATAAAGAAGATTCAAAGAGAGTGAGATGCCAGCTACTTTCATTCAGTCAGTAGCTTCAAACATTTCTGGTATATGAAAAACATGTTTTTCAATGGCAAAAATCAATGAATATTGTAAATGCACAAACAGTAATATCTCCACATTGCAAGGTGCAATTCTGAAATGTTTTGCTTTTTCCTGCTAATCCTAGCATGATAAAGAAGATTCAAAGAGAGTGAGATGCCAGCTTCTTTCATTCAGTCAGTAGCTTCAAACATTTCTGGTATATGAAAAACATGTTTTTCAATGGCAAAAATCAATGAATATTGTAAATGCACAAACAGTAATATCTCCACATTGCACGGTGCAATTCTGAAATTTTTAGCTTTTTCCTGTTAATCCTAGCATGATAAAGAAGATTCAAAGAGAGTGAGATGCCAGCTCCTTTCATTCAGTCAGTAGCTTCAAACATTTCTGGTATATGAAAAACATGTTTTTCAATGGCAAAAATCAATGAATATTGTAAATGCACAAACAGTAATATCTCCACATTGCACGGTGCAATTCTGAAATTTTTAGCTTTTTCCTGTTAATCCTAGCATGATAAAGAAGATTCAAAGAGAGTGAGATGCCAGCTCCTTTCATTCAGTCAGTAGCTTCAAACATTTCTGGTATATGAAAAACATGTTTTTCAATGGCAAAAATCAATGAATATTGTAAATGCACAAACAGTAATATCTCCACATTGCAAGGTGCAATTCTGAAATTTTTTGCTTTTTCCTGCTAATCCTAGCATGATAAAGAAGATTCAAAGAGAGTGAGATGCCAGCTCCTTTCATTCAGTCAGTAGCTTCAAACATTTCTGGTATATGAAAAACATGTTTTTCAATGGCAAAAATCAATGAATATTGTAAATGCACAAACAGTAATATCTCCACATTGCACGGTGCAATTCTGAAATTTTTAGCTTTTTCCTGTTAATCCTAGCATGATAAAGAAGATTCAAAGAGAGTGAGATGCCAGCTCCTTTCATTCAGTCAGTAGCTTCAAACATTTCTGGTATATGAAAAACATGTTTTTCAATGGCAAAAATCAATGAATATTGTAAATGCACAAACAGTAATATCTCCACATTGCAAGGTGCAATTCTGAAATTTTTTGCTTTTTCCTGTTAATCCTAGCATGATAAAGAAGATTCAAAGAGAGTGAGATGCCAGCTCCTTTCATTCAGTCAGTAGCTTCAAACATTTCTGGTATATGAAAAACGTTTTTCAATGGCAAAAATCAATGAATATTGTAAATGCACAAACAGTAATATCTCCACATTGCAAGGTGCAATTCTGAAATTTTTTGCTTTTTCCTGCTAATCCTAGCATGATAAAGAAGATTCAAAGAGAGTGAGATGCCAGCTCCTTTCATTCAGTCAGTAGCTTCAAACATTTCTGGTATATGAAAAACATGTTTTTCAATGGCAAAAATCAATGAATATTGTAAATGCACAAACAGTAATATCTCCACATTGCACGGTGCAATTCTGAAATTTTTAGCTTTTTCCTGTTAATCCTAGCATGATAAAGAAGATTCAAAGAGAGTGAGATGCCAGCTCCTTTCATTCAGTCAGTAGCTTCAAACATTTCTGGTATATGAAAAACATGTTTTTCAATGGCAAAAATCAATGAATATTGTAAATGCACAAACAGTAATATCTCCACATTGCAAGGTGCAATTCTGAAATTTTTTGCTTTTTCCTGTTAATCCTAGCATGATAAAGAAGATTCAAAGAGAGTGAGATGCCAGCTCCTTTCATTCAGTCAGTAGCTTCAAACATTTCTGGTATATGAAAAACATGTTTTTCAATGGCAAAAATCAATGAATATTGTAAATGCACAAACAGTAATATCTCCACATTGCAAGGTGCAATTCTGAAATTTTTTGCTTTTTCCTGCTAATCCTAGCATGATAAAGAAGATTCAAAGAGAGTGAGATGCCAGCTCCTTTCATTCAGTCAGTAGCTTCAATCATTTCTGGTATATGAAAAACATGTTTTTCAATGGCAAAAATCAATGAATATTGTAAATGCACAAACAGTAATATCTCCACATTGCACGGTGCAATTCTGAAATTTTTAGCTTTTTCCTGTTAATCCTAGCATGATAAAGAAGATTCAAAGAGAGTGAGATGCCAGCTCCTTTCATTCAGTCAGTAGCTTCAAACATTTCTGGTATATGAAAAACATGTTTTTCAATGGCAAAAATCAATGAATATTGTAAATGCACAAACAGTAATATCTCCACATTGCAAGGTGCAATTCTGAAATTTTTAGCTTTTTCCTGCTAATCCTAGCATGATAAAGAAGATTCAAAGAGAGTGAGATGCCAGCTCCTTTCATTCAGTCAGTAGCTTCAAACATTTCTGGTATATGAAAAACATGTTTTTCAATGGCAAAAATCAATGAATATTGTAAATGCACAAACAGTAATATCTCCACATTGCAAGGTGCAATTCTGAAATTTTTTGCTTTTTCCTGTTAATCCTAGCATGATAAAGAAGATTCAAAGAGAGTGAGATGCCAGCTCCTTTCATTCAGTCAGTAGCTTCAAACATTTCTGGTATATGAAAAACATGTTTTTCAATGGCAAAAATCAATGAATATTGTAAATGCACAAACAGTAATATCTCCACATTGCAAGGTGCAATTCTGAAATTTTTTGCTTTTTCCTGCTAATCCTAGCATGATAAAGAAGATTCAAAGAGAGTGAGATGCCAGCTCCTTTCATTCAGTCAGTAGCTTCAATCATTTCTGGTATATGAAAAACATGTTTTTCAATGGCAAAAATCAATGAATATTGTAAATGCACAAACAGTAATATCTCCACATTGCACGGTGCAATTCTGAAATTTTTAGCTTTTTCCTGTTAATCCTAGCATGATAAAGAAGATTCAAAGAGAGTGAGATGCCAGCTCCTTTCATTCAGTCAGTAGCTTCAAACATTTCTGGTATATGAAAAACATGTTTTTCAATGGCAAAAATCAATGAATATTGTAAATGCACAAACAGTAATATCTCCACATTGCAAGGTGCAATTCTGAAATTTTTTGCTTTTTCCTGTTAATCCTAGCATGATAAAGAAGATTCAAAGAGAGTGAGATGCCAGCTCCTTTCATTCAGTCAGTAGCTTCAAACATTTCTGGTATATGAAAAACGTTTTTCAATGGCAAAAATCAATGAATATTGTAAATGCACAAACAGTAATATCTCCACATTGCAAGGTGCAATTCTGAAATTTTTTGCTTTTTCCTGCTAATCCTAGCATGATAAAGAAGATTCAAAGAGAGTGAGATGCCAGCTCCTTTCATTCAGTCAGTAGCTTCAAACATTTCTGGTATATGAAAAACATGTTTTTCAATGGCAAAAATCAATGAATATTGTAAATGCACAAACAGTAATATCTCCACATTGCAAGGTGCAATTCTGAAATTTTTTGCTTTTTCCTGTTAATCCTAGCATGATAAAGAAGATTCAAAGAGAGTGAGATGCCAGCTCCTTTCATTCAGTCAGTAGCTTCAAACATTTCTGGTATATGAAAAACATGTTTTTCAATGGCAAAAATCAATGAATATTGTAAATGCACAAACAGTAATATCTCCACATTGCAAGGTGCAATTCTGAAATTTTTAGCTTTTTCCTGCTAATCCTAGCATGATAAAGAAGATTCAAAGAGAGTGAGATGCCAGCTCCTTTCATTCAGTCAGTAGCTTCAAACATTTCTGGTATATGAAAAACATGTTTTTCAATGGCAAAAATCAATGAATATTGTAAATGCACAAACAGTAATATCTCCACATTGCACGGTGCAATTCTGAAATTTTTAGCTTTTTCCTGTTAATCCTAGCATGATAAAGAAGATTCAAAGAGAGTGAGATGCCAGCTCCTTTCATTCAGTCAGTAGCTTCAAACATTTCTGGTATATGAAAAACATGTTTTTCAATGGCAAAAATCAATGAATATTGTAAATGCACAAACAGTAATATCTCCACATTGCAAGGTGCAATTCTGAAATTTTTTGCTTTTTCCTGCTAATCCTAGCATGATAAAGAAGATTCAAAGAGAGTGAGATGCCAGCTCCTTTCATTCAGTCAGTAGCTTCAATCATTTCTGGTATATGAAAAACATGTTTTTCAATGGCAAAAATCAATGAATATTGTAAATGCACAAACAGTAATATCTCCACATTGCACGGTGCAATTCTGAAATTTTTAGCTTTTTCCTGTTAATCCTAGCATGATAAAGAAGATTCAAAGAGAGTGAGATGCCAGCTCCTTTCATTCAGTCAGTAGCTTCAAACATTTCTGGTATATGAAAAACATGTTTTTCAATGGCAAAAATCAATGAATATTGTAAATGCACAAACAGTAATATCTCCACATTGCAAGGTGCAATTCTGAAATTTTTTGCTTTTTCCTGTTAATCCTAGCATGATAAAGAAGATTCAAAGAGAGTGAGATGCCAGCTCCTTTCATTCAGTCAGTAGCTTCAAACATTTCTGGTATATGAAAAACGTTTTTCAATGGCAAAAATCAATGAATATTGTAAATGCACAAACAGTAATATCTCCACATTGCAAGGTGCAATTCTGAAATTTTTTGCTTTTTCCTGCTAATCCTAGCATGATAAAGAAGATTCAAAGAGAGTGAGATGCCAGCTCCTTTCATTCAGTCAGTAGCTTCAAACATTTCTGGTATATGAAAAACGTTTTTCAATGGCAAAAATCAATGAATATTGTAAATGCACAAACAGTAATATCTCCACATTGCACGGTGCAATTCTGAAATTTTTAGCTTTTTCCTGTTAATCCTAGCATGATAAAGAAGATTCAAAGAGAGTGAGATGCCAGCTACTTTCATTCAGTCAGTAGCTTCAAACATTTCTGGTATATGAAAAACATGTTTTTCAATGGCAAAAATCAATGAATATTGTAAATGCACAAACAGTAATATCTCCACATTGCAAGGTGCAATTCTGAAATTTTTTGCTTTTTCCTGCTAATCCTAGCATGATAAAGAAGATTCAAAGAGAGTGAGATGCCAGCTCCTTTCATTCAGTCAGTAGCTTCAAACATTTCTGGTATATGAAAAACATGTTTTTCAATGGCAAAAATCAATGAATATTGTAAATGCACAAACAGTAATATCTCCACATTGCACGGTGCAATTCTGAAATTTTTAGCTTTTTCCTGTTAATCCTAGCATGATAAAGAAGATTCAAAGAGAGTGAGATGCCAGCTCCTTTCATTCAGTCAGTAGCTTCAAACATTTCTGGTATATGAAAAACATGTTTTTCAATGGCAAAAATCAATGAATATTGTAAATGCACAAACAGTAATATCTCCACATTGCACGGTGCAATTCTGAAATTTTTAGCTTTTTCCTGTTAATCCTAGCATGATAAAGAAGATTCAAAGAGAGTGAGATGCCAGCTCCTTTCATTCAGTCAGTAGCTTCAAACATTTCTGGTATATGAAAAACATGTTTTTCAATGGCAAAAATCAATGAATATTGTAAATGCACAAACAGTAATATCTCCACATTGCAAGGTGCAATTCTGAAATTTTTTGCTTTTTCCTGCTAATCCTAGCATGATAAAGAAGATTCAAAGAGAGTGAGATGCCAGCTCCTTTCATTCAGTCAGTAGCTTCAAACATTTCTGGTATATGAAAAACATGTTTTTCAATGGCAAAAATCAATGAATATTGTAAATGCACAAACAGTAATATCTCCACATTGCACGGTGCAATTCTGAAATTTTTAGCTTTTTCCTGTTAATCCTAGCATGATAAAGAAGATTCAAAGAGAGTGAGATGCCAGCTCCTTTCATTCAGTCAGTAGCTTCAAACATTTCTGGTATATGAAAAACATGTTTTTCAATGGCAAAAATCAATGAATATTGTAAATGCACAAACAGTAATATCTCCACATTGCAAGGTGCAATTCTGAAATTTTTTGCTTTTTCCTGTTAATCCTAGCATGATAAAGAAGATTCAAAGAGAGTGAGATGCCAGCTCCTTTCATTCAGTCAGTAGCTTCAAACATTTCTGGTATATGAAAAACGTTTTTCAATGGCAAAAATCAATGAATATTGTAAATGCACAAACAGTAATATCTCCACATTGCAAGGTGCAATTCTGAAATTTTTTGCTTTTTCCTGCTAATC